>NW_019640787.1:360714-405940 GCF_000599845.2 Trichogramma pretiosum
CTCGACCGCTGGTCTCGAGGATGAGTTTGTCACACCCGGGGTGGTAATTCGACTCTCGCTGAGCTGAGAGCCGAGCTGGTGGCCTGTGATCAATAAAAGTTTACTTGATTTCTCAAAAAACATGAAGGCAGCACAAAATTAGCTCGACCGCTGGTCTCGAGGATGAGTTTGTCACACCCGGGGTGGTAATTCGACTCTCGCTGAGCTGAGAGCCGAGCTGGTGGCCTGTGATCAATAAAAGTTTACTTGATTTCTCAAAAAACATGAAGGCAGCACAAAATTAGCTCGACCGCTGGTCTCGAGGATGAGTTTTTCCGACCCAGGGTCGTAGCTCGACTCGCGCTGAGCTCAGAGCTGAGCTGGTGCCCTGTGATCAATGCAAACTCACTTGATTTCTCAAAAAACATGAAAGCAGCACAAAATTAGCTCGACCGCTGGCCTCGAGGATGAGTTTGTCACACCCGGGGTGGTAATTCGACTCTCGCTGAGCTGAGAGCCGAGCTGGTGGCCTGTGATCAATAAAAGTTTACTTGATTTCTCAAAAAACATGAAAGCAGCACAAAATTAGCTCGACCGCTGGCTTCGAGGATGAGTTTTTCAGACCCAAAGTTGTAATTCGGCTATCGCTGAGCTTAGGGCTGAGCTATGTATTTTTTTCTTTTTTATAGAGCATTCGTTTCCTCTTTATCTTGCATTGCGCCATCTCTTTGATTATTTACGCGCTATTTTTCGTCACGAACCTTAAAAACGCAAGCGATTGTCATTTGCTCTCGTGAGTGCAAGTGCACTCGCGAAAATCCAAACTTTTTTTTCAATTTTCAATTCTATATCTTTGAATGAAAAAGTTATCTTTCGAATCTCATTGGTAGTCATTTGAGAAGGGAAAAAAATGCTCTTTCACATGGCATAAATGAAAATTAGATCCAACCGTTATTTGGCCGAAAAAAAATTTTTATCCAAGAAATATCCAACTTTTGTCAAATCTGACTGCACCATTCGATTCAGGACCCAAAAAAACCTACTAGATAGCAAAGTCATGGCGATTTAGCTTATATTTAAGTTCTCAGGAATTATTGAACATTCTTATTATGTCACACTATATAAGTAAGCGAAATATAATATGGCTCTGGCTGTTCGATACGTAACCATTGCCACCGGGCAATTAGCAATTGTTTTATTGTAAACGACGAATAAGTTTACTGTCGGACGGATACAAATTTATCCACGAAACATTAATATTTATAAATATTTATAAATATTACTTAAAAACTACATTGTGTAATTGCATGAAAAATTGTATTTGTCAGGGAAATCATCACGCTGTTAAAAAAAGAATCAACATGTTAGGAAATGTCCTTCAAAACAAACGAGATAGAATAAACAAGACCTATATTTATTAATGTGAAATATTGAATATATCAAAAATTATCAATATAAAAGATTTACAATGTGTTTGTTTTTTTTTATACAAACATTAGATTCATCATATATAGCAGAGCCGATCATAGAAATGGAAGTTTTAACCAAAATCATGTACGATAAAAAATAAAACTTTGCTGAAAGTAATGACCGATTTATAAAAAATTCATTTCACTAGTAATATAAGAAAAATATACATATATTGTTTTACGTTGATCTCGCTAGAGATTTTTTTTTTTTTTGAAAATTTGAATAAAATCGTCCAAAAGTACATGAAATCCCACCTGGTTCGTGACTAACGTGACGTGGTGCTCTGAATGTGTAAAACCCGGTCGGTTTCCCCGGGGAAGTCGTCCAAGAGTACAAAAGATTAAATTCTCTCTAACGATGTTTACAGAAAGCCCTGCCTTCGGCGAGCCTGAAGCTGTACAAGTGCAGCGACCAGGTCGGCAAGTACAAGGTCGCGGAGGTCAAGAGCGGCCCGGTGTCGCGCAGCGAGCTCGAGTCCGACTCGGTGTTTCTGCTGGAGCGCGGCGAGGCCGGCGTCTGGGCTTGGGTGGGCCGACTGGCCAAGCCCAAGGAGCGCCTCGAGGCGGTGCGCAACGCCCGAGGCTTCGTCAAGAAGAAGGGCTACAGGCCGAGCGTGCCCGTGGCCAGAGCCCTCGAGGGCCACGAGCCCACGGAGCTGCGCTCCTGGTTAAGAATGCAGCAGCAGAGCAGCAGCAGCAGCAGTAACGACAAATCCGTAAGGACGAATCAACAAAGACGCAGACCGCTGGTGCTGCCGGCGAGCTTCGATCCGGACTACATGGCCGAACGCCCGAGGATGGCCGCTGAGTGTCAGCTGGTCGACGACGGCACGTCCCAAGAGCGAAGCCTTTGGGTCGCCGAGGGCAAGACCGGACTGGGTCTGGTCGCCCACGATCGGGCCATTTTTTACGCCGAGTCGTGCTACGTGCTCCGATACAAGTACGGATACGGCAGGCGCGCCAGAACCATAGTTAGTACTGTGCAATCGTTTTGATATAATATGATAGAGAATAGTTACTCGGGACTCTCGAGATTTAAAATTAAAGCATCTTCGAGATCTCCATGTGACAACGTGGAAGCGCGTCTTAAAAATTTACAAAGAAGTTTTTTTTCCAAAATATTCTCGAATGAAAGCACCGCTTAAATTTCCGGTCGATGACCGGAAAATGCTATATTATTAAAACGTAGACCGACTCTTGTCGCTTTCAACTGAGATCATTTCATGGTTTTCAAATCAACGCTTTTCAAAATTTTCTCAAATAAAAAACTATAAGATCGATGATCGTTCACGGAAACGCATATCCGGAGTAATCTACCGATCGATCGAAGCTATTAATCATTTTATCATCTTGCGGGATACGCGTCACACTAGCTTTCACAAACATTTACGCCTGCAAAAATTTTATGTATGCATTCATCAATATCCATCGCAGATTTACTGCTGGGAGGGAGCACAGTCGAGCTGCACAGATCGGGAGGCTGCCCTGGAAGCTGCCTGTCTGCTGGCCGAACAGGACTCGGCCCAGTTGGTCAGGACGGCCCAAGGCCAAGAGCCGGCCCATCTGTTGCAGATCTTCGCCGGCAAGCTCATCATTCTATCCGGACATCGTAGCAACAATCGTGAGTACATCTCTTTGCTCGTGCACACAAGCGGCAAATCAATGATAATCAAACAGGCATACGAG
This sequence comes from Trichogramma pretiosum, assembly GCF_000599845.2. NCBI lineage: Eukaryota > Metazoa > Arthropoda > Insecta > Hymenoptera > Trichogrammatidae > Trichogramma > Trichogramma pretiosum. The sequence continues at coordinate 363,849 of NW_019640787.1, forward strand.
AAAAAATCCAATTTCAGAGACTCGAACCTATAGTTTTTCTAGATTTGCTTACTTTTAAAGTCGTTTCGACCGTCTCTACGAAGACAAACTCACATAGGAGTGCAGTTTTAAATATTTCTCTTAAGATGATGCAGTGAAAGAATCTTTTTTTAAAGGGTGATTTTTTCCGCATTTTCGAAAAAGAAAATTTTTTATGTTCGAAAGATCTTTTTTTCATAGTCCTCTTAGAGGCAGTAAATTTGACGATGAAAATGAGAAAAATTTGTTTAAAAATCTGAAAGTACGTATACCTAGGTTTTTGAAGATGTCGAATTCAAATCCGAAATCAGATCATCGACCGTCCAACGAAGATGATCTTTCTCGTTGGAGGATGGTCAAAAAAATCTCTAATTCAAAATCTCCCTTAAAAATTTATGCAAGTTTTAATTAGAAATTAATCTTAAATAATAAAATTAATCATAAATAAAGTTTCTGAAGGGGGGATCTTTTATTTCATGTTTTTGAATCGCGTTTTTAATGATGGTTATTAGAGGAATCAAACATAAAGAATTAAATATAAATCACAAGTCAACCATGAAAAAAATAATCAAAGATATTTTCTGACGTAATATTTTCTTCTCTTTGGAAAGCTTCAATAGAGAATTTGAGCTCTAGTTTGAAAAATCAATTTTTAATTCAATGTAGCTCTGAAGTTGCATTGAGGTCAAATCGAAGGTCACCGTTGAGTTCCTCGGCAAAAATTACGTCAGACATGTTAGGTCCGGTCTCCGGAACTGAACTTTATATGTTTCCTTCTGTGTGCCTGTATAATATTTAATTAGACGACGATAACGAATAATCCGATTTAATCGCAGCTCCGAAAAAGTATCTGGTGCGCGTGTACGGCTCGACGCCCTACACGTCCAAGGCCGTGGAGCGGCCACTGCGCGCGAGCAGCCTCGATTCCAGCGGCGTCTTCATCCTCTTCTCGGCGAGCTTCGGCGGGGGAGGCGGGGGTGGCTGCGTCTGGTGCGGCTCGCGCAGCACCGGCGACGCTCGCGAGGCCTCGCGCCGCCTCGCCCCGGCCAATGCCCCGCTGGTGCGCGAGGGCAGCGAGGAGCCCGAGTTCTGGGCCCAGCTGGGCGGCGGCGGCGGCACCAACACCTCGCCCGGTGGCACCGGCATGACGATGGACTGCCTCGAGTACCAGGAGGAGCCCGAACTGGAGCCGCATCTCTATCATCTGCGAGTGGAGAAGGACGTGTTCGTCGGCGAGGAGATACTGGGCTTCGGCCAAGCCCAGCTGCTGCCCGAAGCCGCCTGGCTGCTCGAGGCGGCCAACTGCGTCTGGGTCTGGATTGGCGATTACGCGGCCCCCAAGCCCCTCAAGGAGTACGTCGAAGAGGCCAAGATCTATCTCTACACGCATCCGGCCGCTCGGGATCGCAATACCGTCATTTCCGTCGTGAGGCAAGGTCCGTTCGAGAGTTTAATTTACGCTTTTAATTCTTAAAATATAAATTACGATGTCTCGTATCGTTACCGATTTTTTTTCACGCGCAGGCCTGGAGCCGCCGACTTTCATTGGACTCTTCGACAATTGGAATCACAATCTGCTGAGGGACTACAGATCGTTCGAGTCGCTTCAATCGAATTACCAGGAACAAGACCCAACGATCGTCAACGACATAATGTCGATCAAGCTCGAGTCCGACTTCAGCAATTACGTCAAGTACCCGATGAAGATTTTGAAGAGCGACCCCGACAAGCTGCCCGCCGGCGTCGACGTGTCGAGAAAGGAGATGCACCTGACCTTCGACGACTTCAGAGCCGTCTTTAAGATGGAGCCAACGGAATTCGAGAAATTGCCGGCTTGGCGCAGACAGCGTCTCAAACAGACTGCTGGGCTTTTTTAAAACGAAAACGAGAAACTTAATTTGTCCACTACGTTGTGATTGTATCAAGTCTTGTAGAGAATGATGAACCAAATGACATATCCTATATATTCATTGTTTAGAGAATAAAAACGTAATTTTATTTTTTCTTTAATGTACCATGAAAAAAACTTGATTTTATTTTAATAATTAGCGTAGAGTAATAAACAATTAATTATTTTGAAGAAAATAAAATTTTTCAAGATGAAGTGTCCATTGATTCGTGATCGACTCGTTGAATCATTTCATCCTCGATAATAATTGGTCTGACTGACTTCTGAAGAATGGCAGTTGTACCACGTTTGTAACGATAAGTTCCTTGCTTCTCTCCCTTTTTACATGACATCTCGTAAGGTCTAAGATAATCTACAGATCCTTTGCGAATAACGCACAGGTCAACGCTGCTTCCTGATCCAAGATCATTGAAAACACCAGCACGAATGGCGTCTGCTACCAGTTCTTTGCCTTCCTCCTCCTAAAATTTAAGTCAGCTGTAGTATTTAATTTGAAAAAAAGAATAAATTATTTTTTCAATGTCAACATACACTCATATTTGGTCTCCACTGGCTTTCAAAAACTGACATAGCTGCTAAAGATCCAGATCCCATAGTTGTATATTGTAGAGAATCACAGGATCCGTGGGGATAAATACAATAAACGTGAGGGCCTGCATTATCAACACCACCAACAATCAACGCAGCTCCAATATGTCCTTGATAACGGAAGAGCATTTGGCTCAACATTTTAGCAGCTGTTACAACTGGAACAACTCTGTTGGTATTAAGACGATGGAGTTCTAATTGACTTGAAATCATGTTAGTTGTTGCCTCTGTATCTGCAGCTGTACCAGCACCGCAGCAACTGTTTACACGAGAAAGAACATTATTAGGCATTTCATTGAATTTTCCTAACTATTTAATGAAAATATCATGTTACTTACTACATATTATCAGCTAAGAAATGGATTTTACTGCAAAGTTTGTCTGCAACGATGTTGCCTTCAGTAGCTCTTGTGTCAGCACCAAGAATAACACCATCTTTATAAACAATAGCAACAATCGTTGTGCCAGTTTTTTGTGCTTTGGGAGCTGGATATCCCTTTTTCTCCAATAGGGAATTCCTGAAATGTTTTCAATGTTTTGACATTACTATTTAAAAACATTAAAATGACACAGCACTATTGGTTCAAATGAGGTTAGACGACAGTTACTTTACGAAAATCTGGGACGGATAAAATTGCAAATATAATTTACCTTTGACATAAATCAAAAGAAAATCCAGGAGCTGGAATATCCGGGACTAAGATGGACGACATTTTCTTCTATTGCGAATGAAAATGATTGACAATGGTACACTTTGCTTTCCTAACAATTATGCGGCAACACAAACGCCGTTCAGCAAATTTGCCGAATATCAGCAGTCAACAACAAAGTGTGTTTTAGCGCTGGAGAGGCAACCACGCAGTCGCAGTGGCGCCACAATTTGAAACGAGTAGTAAACTCACTACGCATAGTAGCATACATCAAACGCTCACATGATAAAAGGCAATACTTTTAGTGTGTGTGGGAAAGTGACGAGAAAAATATCTTCAAGTCATTAATTTTTCATGAATTGATTTTTTTTATTATATTCACATCGGAGTAATATAATACGTAATTTTATATTGATAAAAAACCATTAATCAATAAAACTGAATCATTATGTTTCAGTCTGAAAATAATATATTTACAATTTTTATATCATTGTGGTAAATCTTGATTTTCAATTATCTAATCCGTACTTTTATATATAATTAGTAAGAGCACTAACAAGGCACTTATTTCGTTATTTAATTATTATACATAAGTATCAATAGCTGAATACTAATTATTTTTACCAAAACAAGTCACAACAAACGGTAAAAGTACTTGAGCTATACATGCACACTAAAACTTTGATAAAACTTATAACTACATAACTTTGTACATAAGACACATTCAGTAGTGAATATCATTGGATTTCTTCATCTCTAGTTACAAATTATTGAAAATTGTTCATCTTGACAATTGTAACTAAAGTGTCATTTATCTACTTAATAAAAATATATATTCTTGACTCCTAGTAACTTAAATTAGACAATATTTAAGTTCATATACATTATAACAATCATCAAACAGAACCACTTCAACAAATTATTTACAAGCATGATACATCATTAATGATGTCTGAAGAGAGTACTTTGTCTTGCAAAGCAGAGGTAAGAAGTTCTTGATCCCATTCTAAGCTAACTTTTGACAGACGAGCTTCTTTCTTTGATATGATTTTTACAATGCCTCGAGTTTCAATTAGTGAACATAAGCTAACAAATTCTGACATGTCAAGTTTGTTGATCTTCCTTTTTTCGCATACTTTTCTGTAGACTTGATGTAGCTGTAAAAAATAAGTTTTGCTTTTATAATTTCAATAAGATATTTAAGAAAAATGAATCATGGAAATAAATGTTTTTACCATTCCAACTGTAACATTTTTGTTCCTTCCTCTGTTTAAAATAAGCATCAATGAGCACAGAAGGAGTTTCTGTTGCAATGGAAATTCATTTTCAGCTTTATCAACATTTTGTGAGCCTCCATATACTCCATTAAGAACTGACCTTACTTCTTGAAAATCTACTTTCCTAATTGCATCATCTCCATTTTTATTGTTATCGTCAGAGTTACTGTCTGTAATGCAAAAGTAGTTATGCAACAAATCAAAAATTTTAATTTAACAGAATGATGAAATCATTTAAAAATTTGCTAATGACACTTACTTTGAGTAGATTGCAACATCTTTTGAGACTCAGCAATTTCAATAACTCTTCTGCCAATATCCAAAGCTTTACGTATATCACCTGATACTGCTGCAACTTTACCTGACAAAAGTTGCATAGCAGTACTTGTAAAAATATCTAAAACATTAGCTTCTTTGAGACGTTCAGTAATAATTTCCATAATTTGCTGTTTTGTATATGGTTTGAAGTGTAGCAAAGTTGGTTTTAGTTCACATCTTGCCTGCAATCTAGGTAAAATTCTGTCAGTCAAATCCAAAGCATTGGCTATTCCTACTAATATTAATTTAGTGTCTGGAATTGATGGCCATTCAAAAATAGAGTAAAGTACTGCTTGATTTTTACTCTCCAATTGGTCCATTTCATCTAACACTAATAAAAGCATTTTATGTGCTCCCTTCAAATACTTTTCAATCACAGATTTATTACTTTTACTAGACTTTGGTTTCTCTATTCCCAATTCTTCTATAATTGCAGAATAAATAGCAGCTGCAGATTTCATCGAAGTACAGTTGACATAAACTATTTGAAATGCTTTTTTGAATTTTGGTTTCAACATAATCTTGGACAGGCAAGCAGTTTTACCAGTACCAGGTGGTCCTGATACATACAACGATGCAGATGATTGATTTGTCATATGTGTGTCAATGAAGTTTTCAAGTTCAGTCATTTCTGTATCTCTACCAATCAAGTTTTCTGGTAGAGTACTGTGCAATGCTTTCCTAGCCTCGCTATATTTATTGGAGAATAATTTCTTTGGTGCTAATTTCTCTTGCTTGAGAATACCCGGGCTAGCGGTCATGGGTGATAACAAAGTCAATTTGTCTAATAAAGTACTAGGTGTTTTTGGAGTGAATGTAACTTTTTTCTGTTTGGGAGGTGATGCCTCACTGCAAACTGAAACATTAAAAACGAAAAAAAATGAAGCGACTATAACACTCAACAACTCAACAATTGAATTTTAATTTATAATTAAAAATCGATTTGAGTTAAAAAAACAATTACGCTCATACCATTTGAAGAGTCTTGTTTTCTCTTCGGAGTTCTGAAATTGGAATTGACGTTCTCGTCCTCGGAATCCGACGACGACTCGGACTCGCTGATGTCAACAATTTTCTTGACTGTCGGCGTGTACCTCGACGGCGTCTTCGAAAGCGGAATGGTGGTGTATTCCACCTTGGGCGACTCCTTGATACCGTAAAAGTTTTTCCTGATAGGAAAGGACAGCGAGGTTTGAAGGCTCATTTTGGCGACGTCGAAACCGAAGAAATCAAAAGACGGAAAAACGCTGGCTACGAGTTCGAACTTGACTCAAGCGATACGTATGTGTATTTAATGACAGGCCTGATATGGAACGCGAGAGACACGTTAAAGAGCGAGCGATATTTTTATAACGACTCCGCCGTGTGATGGTGCTATGCCGCGACTGGCCCCGTGGTCTCGCCTAATAATAATTTCGCGGCAGGCACCGAGCGCGTTCATCGCCGGGGTCTCTTTAATCGCGCGGGAAATTGTGTTGTATATACAACATTGGCGCGCAACAGGCGCAGCAGCGGCGTCAGCGTCAGCGATAAACATTGAAATTTTGGAGGGACTGCTATATGCTGTTCTCTCAGGTGCGCGCACGTTCGAAGCGGCTGCGCGCGAGCCGTTCCCGGGTAGAGGTAGGGAGAGAGAGAGCAAAAAAAGCGCGCTTGCAACAGCTGGCGATAGAGTGATGATCGTTTATCGTACGGCATCTATGGACGTGACGTCACGGAGGTCCTACTACCACAAACTCACGGCACATGGATATTGCTGCGTGCATAAATGTGTGAGAGAAAGTGAAACGTGACCGTCAACGAGAGCGATGATAGTCCATATACGGCTTTTTTACGTAAGATATTTTGTGTCTCGGAGATGAACGACCTGGAAACTAATCGTCGTGGCCGACTATCGTTCCGTCTCTGTTGCACTTGTTGCTAAGAACTGACTCGGCATTTTTCACTTAAATGCCAACGAGGCTCGACTGTTTCGAGTCTGAACGATAAATAAATCGTTATTGTTTATAAAAAATGAATGGGATGCAGCATTGGTCAATTCGTTTCTGTATTATAAAGATACAGTTCGAAAAAATGAAATGCGCTGATGCTTTCTAACATGATATTTATACAACTCAAATGTACGATGGAAAACGCTTATCTAAAAAAAAAGGATTTATCATATAATCACGAATTTAACGAAGTTATACCTAGAGAAAACTATAACTCCAATCGTGAGATAAAGCATAGAAAGTTTAGATGTTTTTTGTGTCGCTATACACGTATCTTCGGTGCCACGAGTACAAGATGCTACATGTGTAGCAATCAGCTCGAAATGATGGGAAAAAAATATGATTGAAAATTTATCATAATCCAATGCATAAAAGTTTAATATCACAAGGTTTTTCAGCGGGTAGAATGAGCTTATTCGTTATAACAATAACAATGCGATAAATAAAGAATGCTGAACATTTATTATCATTATTCCATAGTTTTTCAATTACTCCAAACTTGCTCGAGCTCAAAACCTATATTTATCATGTATACTGATTGATCTAAAAATGATCCGATAGTTCGAGTAGATATGACAGTGAAGTCGATTTTTGAAATGCAATGTTTAAAGCAGCGAATAATGCGAATATTGAAAATTAAACATAACTTTTTTTATTTTTTTTTTTTTTTTTTGATACGGTACTAAACCACCACGTGTTTGCTACACCGCTACGAAATTGGAAGTCGTTCTTACCGACATGTACGTATCCGCATAAAAAAATAATATATTCACGATTAACTAAAAAGAAGGACCATTGCGACAATCGCGAGCGATACGTATTTATAATTCACACAAGTGGATGTTTGCATGAAAATTTTCAGTGGGCTATTTTTGCTGAAACTCATGAAATTGCTCCGTTTTTTCGTTTTTAAGCTGTGCCTTTTTATTTAAATAATCGTGAATCCTGATTGCATAATTGTTCGAGAGTTAATAGTTTTATAAAGATTTGCAATGAAATTCTGCGAAATGATTTATTATAGAGAAAAAAAGAATTTAATAAATTTTATTAAAAATTGTGCAAAAGAAGGCTTTCTTTTTCCGAAAAAAAAATTATCTAAACTGGATTGGATATAAGGGCTTGAACTAATTCTCTAATGATAGCTCTATAGTTTAGTTTTTTAACTAATTCCACGTTAAAAAATAAAAAATCTCACCGAGAGTCAGAGAATTAAATTTCAAATTTTGTTCCCAACGCTACAGGCACATACGAAACTCGATGCGATCCTCGCCGTGGCGCTGCATATAGCGTTCGTGAGGCCGAAAGAAAAAAGAACATCCTCACCGCGAGAAAGATTAATTTTGTATCTTTTTCGGCAAACTTTATTGAAAATAAAAAAAAATCGCAAGTCACGCAATGGAGTATTCATCGAGGAAGTAATCTCGAGATGCTTCCAAGTAATTAGCGCATTCAAAACGTTAAAAATTGTCGCTCGATCGTTTCTCCCGACTCGTCGAATTCAATTTTCGCGGCGAGAGTCCCTCTGCTGGAGATCTCCGTGAAATTCTCGGGCTCGTGCGCGAGTTGCACTTTTCGTGCACGGTGGCGTTCCGGCCGGCTAAGGTGCCTCCGCGACCAGGGTTGCTCTTTCATATTGGTCTCAGCAGCGAACAGTAAAAGTCGACTCTAATCGGCTTGAATCTTGACCTCTAGGTAAAACTAGAGATCTTGAAAACTTCGAAATGAGAGCAAAGGTATTAATTCACACTCCTATCACATTATTTCTGCTTTAGAATTCCATTTTTATTATAAATATCACGCGTTTTATTTCAACAATTTTTAACGTTAACATCATAACCTTCTTGAACTCTCTATCCGCGCCCGGAATAGCTGCAGCTCCTCCACGTGCTCGCCTTATTTTAGCTCTTAACGATTAAATTCACTGCTAATTCATTGTAACAGCGATAAATTCTTATTTAAAATCATTCAATTGAATTATAAATTTACGATTAAGTGTACATTCAATGCTGATCGAATTTTCGCAATTACACGTGGTCGATTCCATCATGGAGGCGTTGCAGCAGCGTCGCCTGTAAAACGTATCTTTGTCGAAGTATATTCGCAATATCTAATCCAACATTTTTTTTGTATAATTCCAGTGGCGTAAGAAGAGGATGCGCAGGCTAAAGCGTAAGAGGAGGAAGATGCGTGCGAGGTCCAAGTAGATTTCCACCATCGATAATAACTGTAAGTATTTCATTTTAAACGCACATACATTTTCACATTTCTTCGGAGGCAAATTGAAATCTATTACAAAGTTCATCTATTTCTTCATGAAAATAGACTGCTCGGCGCTTGAAATAGTAGTAATGCTTTTCTTTACAATGAATTCATTGAATGAAGATGCTAAAGCCTTTATTAGTTAAATTGCATTAAAGTGCACTTAATTTTGCTCTACTCTTCTGAATAAGAATAAGAATTATATTCAATTAAATTTTCATACATGTGATCATTACCTATTCAATATTTAAACTTTACTTATGTGAAAGAGTTTTAGTGCATACTTGATGCTATGAAAATCATTAGCATCTTATACCATAAAAAATTTGTGAAATAGATTTATCAATGTTGTTTTTTCTTTCTGTTTCAGCTATGCGTCTGACAAAATGAGGATATCCTTGCTACCAAGTTTGGCTGTATCATCAACTTTTGTACTTCCTGGACATTAAACTACATAGAGTTATTCACATTTATAAAATTTCATCTTGCTGAGTTTAATAAAACAACAATGATGAATCATAAAACATGGCTTATACTTTAACCTATTCCCACATTATTTGATAAAGAAATATAAAAATATTATAACGTCATTTAAAGCTCATAACTGCAAAGAACAATGCATGAGGTGGCTCATCACCAAGCTAAAAAATATACTTGACTTAGAATCTCTAGTAAACTTGACTTCATAAAGTACTTATAGTAACTTACAACTTGCTACAACTATTGAAGAAATGGAATATAATTGTGACTGTTAATTAACATTTGAAAGAGATGAATTCTTAACATAGCTTCATGAAGCACTTTTGACTAACTCAGGACTTGCTGTAATTATTGTAAAGAAAAAACTATCAATTTTTAAAAGACTTCTACTTACTAACACTTAAGAGCAAATTTGTGAAAGAGATATTTAGCTGAGCCTGTATTCTCACTCAAGGCAGTCTATAATGAAAACTTACATGTACATAGTAACAATTGGATCATAATCATTATTAAAAATAGAAAAGCATTTGTTATTAGAAATTACGTGCATCATTTGTACCACGTGTAGTCGAAAAAGGAATCATGCACACTCGAGTCTAAGCTATCGTGTGCTATGTACCACATAAATATGTTGATCCCTGCAACACGTTTTGTTGTTAATTCGGTAAAAACACTGCGTACGTCGCACGCGTGTAGGTGCAAATTCACGAAAAATGTTTATTCGTCAACGAGCAGATTCATGTCGGATAGCAAATCGAGTAACATCGTTGAAAAACCAGAAGAAAACGATCGGTCAGAGCAGAAAGACGAGCATAACCCCTCGTCTGTCTTCGATAGTAAATACAAGGTATTTCACGACGCAGATTCGCAGGTAATCTTTGACGTTAGCGAAGAAAAAAAACGAATAGATTTAGGAGACTTAATCGAGGAACAAGCTGAATATGATCCCTTTCAAGGAATCAACTTAGAGCGTAAATAATTTTTATTTCACATTATTAATCAGGAGTTACACATTGAGTTAATTGACAATTGCTTTTTCTTGTATGATATGTCATCAACAGGAGGTGTAAATGGAGTTTTTGAGCTGGATGATCTCATTGAATTATTGAAGAAAGACAATGCCAAACAAATTTTTGTTGCTTCGGTTCCTCCAGAATTATCTTATGTTGATTACATTGTTGTTGTGACGGGCAAATCACCAAGACACATTCAAGCCTTAGCAACATTTGTACGCAAAATATTCAAACTCAAGAAACATAAGACTGATGTATTACCAAAAATTGAGGGAGAAAAGTCAAAAGAATGGCAGGCATTGGACTTAGGTAATTTAAAAATATAATATATTCTGTATAGTGATAATTGCACCTTGTTGAATAATCATTTGTTTGATACTTATATAAATTTAACACTGATTGTTTAATGACTGAATTCTGTGTTAATTACAGGAAATATTGCCCTACATATTTTCTCTGCAGAAGAAAGAGTGAAATATGATTTAGAAACACTTTGGTCGGTAGGATCTCAGTATGATGATTTGAGCAATGCCAAGGATGATGAGTCAGATATCATGCAAAGATATAACGCCTTCTTAAAAGACTTTCAACCAGCAGAATAAATGTGTTGTACTGACACTAGATTATGCATGTAAATATTTTGTAAATGTACTAGGAAGTTGTAAATATTTCATAAATTAAAATAACATTTTTCAACAAAAAGTCAAGGAGCAAGTTGTTTCTGCATGAGTAAAATGTTAACTGAACTAACATGTGTATAAAAATGCTTAATATCTGCCTAATCTAAAATTTATTGAATTAAAACATAAACAGGCTCCTAAATTTTATGAAATATATTATCATTCATATTTTCTTTATATTCTATTCTAAACAATAACTTTGACTCACTGACGTAGTACCATCAATCAATAAATATGAAACAATTGGAAATCCAAAAAAATTGTTATCTGCTAACATCGATTTCGCAACTGTCTCGTAATATTAAAACCGGACTTGTGAGATAAGGAGTTCGATTAATATTGAATATCTTCATATGTACGGATGATCTAAACGGAACATGAAAAAAAGGTTTAATACACCGACTATCGAAGTTCAAAAATCTATGTGTACTACAGAAGGACTGCACGAGTACAGGCGTCAATTCGTTGAACCGCAGAGACCAGCTGGCTTTTTCTTTCATTACCTTTTTTAAATCATAGTATTCCTATAAATGAATCAAACGCGATGATCTGGTTTGCGATCCGCGAAGCCAAAATTTATCCGCACGAACATTTCGCATTTACTCAATACGGAATCGAGATATTACAGGCATAAAATACGGAAAAGCTTTATTGTCTTGCATACATAATAGGATAATGTCTATGAAAGCAGCCTTTCGAGCTTTTGCATATAAGCTCCATATAAAATCAATTGAAAAAGCTGGACTCGCGATGAATCTTAAAAAGCCACTTGTGCGCTTTTTAAATTTCGAACGATGTCTTGTGTCAAATTCAAGCGCTCCGCCTTTTTGGAAACGCATATATATGATAGCCATTGCTATACACGTCACGTATATATTTTTTAATACGCTGCTCAAAACCGTTTTCATTCCATACATGGTAAAGTCATCAGTTTGTACAGTTCAGTGCGGCGTTTGACATCGTCTGTGTTTCCAGTATCGCAGTGTTTCAACCACGAATTCAGTCGTAGATTTGAAGTTTATATCACATAAGTCAATTAATACATCGTTGTCTCCCATCATGGCTTCGGAATACGAAAATTGCAAGTACGCGTGGGCATGGAAACTAATAAATAGGATGCCCAGATTTAAATTTGAGCCAGGTACTACGGATCAGCGTGCCAACTATGACGACATACTCCAGGAGAACATTTTGAACATGCGCAGGATTGTTTTACACGGTACCGTTTTCGCAGATAAATTTTTGACTCACAGTCGTGGAAGGAAGTTTTTGCGCACGCAACATGAATGGCAAGGCTCCAGCGATGAGTATAATAACCCTTGGTTTTATGTGTATGGACCCATGCGCAAGGATGGTACCGTTTATAACAAAAAAGAAATGTTTTGTAACAATGTATATGCGGCTGGATATGAATTACCTTCGAAAAAATCAGTATTCAAAATTAATACCCTATACAAGCGCAACGGTACAATTATCCAAATAATTTACGTCAATGACGTCAAGATCGGAAGGTGGGAGTGCTCGTCGCTGTACTTTGCCGCCCAATACAGGCACATTGGTATGATAAAAATTTTATTAGAAAACGAGTCCGATCCGAATCAGCTGGATTACAAGAAATCGACTCCTCTGCACGCGCTGGCTCAACTGTGCCCGTGTGAATGCGGCACGAGAAACCATTTCTGTGGTTACAGAAAACCAGTCGATGAAATTGTTAAAATTCTCGTTGAAAAAGGAGCCAACATCGAAGCACGTAACGAGGACGGAGATACTCCTTTGAGTTTGGCTGTAAGACGTTTCGACTTTGGACTCACAAAGGCACTTCTCAATCATGGCGCTAGTCTCGACAGTTTAAATGAAGATACAATGTTCAGCTGGAATTTCACACAATTAGAATTGAAAAACTATCCTTTGACTTTGAACATTATCAATGTGATGCAATTATTGCAGTCGGTTGGCTACGAAGTGAACCTGCACACTAGAACCAGGATGCTAAAATTTTGGCTGAAAGTACGAGGAAACGATACGGAACATTTAATTCCTTACGGCACAGAAAAAACGGAAAGCGCTACATACAAGGAAATTGTGGATCAAATATACATTTATAAAAAATTTGGTTTTTTCATGAAACAAGAAGCTATCGATTACTTGCATGAACAACGAGAAAAGTTGAGGGGGAAAATTCCACTGAACTTAGTCAATTATAAACCCAGTCCATCGATGGCGATTCAAGTTGCCAAGTTACATTACGACACGAAGATCAACGACGACATCTCGCTCTATCAAGTTTGCCAAACGAGTCACGACAAGGCTCACTCGATTTTGAAGAACATTAAAAATTGGCGTATACCATCGCTGGACGGCTTGGAGCACAGCTCCATAAGTCTCGTGGTAAAAAGACACCTGGCCAACATTTTGATAAGGCCACATCTGGAATTATTCGCAGCCGAATTGTTCATGTTGGATTATTGTAAATTGAACGGGCCGTACAATTTTGGCCAAAAATTTCTCGATATGAGTCACGAGGATCTTGTTCATCTTTGCGAACAAACAAACGAAGAAAGTCTTAGAAGGCGATCGCCTAGTCTCTGTGGTTTTTGCAAAATGGAACCCTGCAAGCACTCGTGCATTGTATATTTTAGAAAAATTATTGAACACTGCAAGCCCTCGTGCATTGTATATTTTAGAAAAATCATTGAATATTTAATTATGATTTCGTTAACGTGCATTTTTCTTATTTTATTCATGAATATTGATAGATTTATCAATATTTTTCTTTCTAATTTTATCACAACAAGACAATAAAATTATTTTAGTTTAAAAAAAGGAAGATTTTTATTTCATCAATGACGTAGTAAAGGCGCCAAACTCTCCTGGTTGTGTTTTGATTCTTGGCCTGTTTGCAATATAAACAAGTATACGTGGAAAAAAATGCAGCAGTGTCGTCGGGATACTCGTAATTCGTTAAACTGGCCTCGGTATCGACATCCAAGCTTGCAGATAAGCTGAGAGAAAACTGAAAAATTTATTGAAATTGAATTGATCGATTCTTGGAATTAAACATAATAATGAATAGAATCAAAAAAACTATAATTTCGGCACGTCAAAAAATTCGATTCACGCAACCTTCTTCATATATGCGATTTTCTAATTTAAAAAGAATAGGCCTTTAACGAAAAAAAAAAAATACAAAAAAAAATAGATTTAAAAGTAGTAAAAGAGTACTTGAAAATTTTGAAAAACTTTTCGAATTGGAGATCCAGCTCAAACGACAGATTTTTATTAGAAACATGGGTTTTTTTTTGCTTCAAAACTTATAGTATTGTCGAAAAAAATTCGAAAAAAATGTTCGATGGTGAATCAACGGAGTCGAATCGCCCTGAAAAAAAATTGTTCGTTTTGGACTGGTTTGTCGGCTCTATATACACACACTCTAACGCATCTTCTGCCAAAAATCGAATCGAATTTTCAATAATTTTACTTGAAACCTTGTAGCATCCAAAAAAGGTTGAACGATTCCAGGGCTTTGAGGACTGTTGCACGATAACTATGCGGTTTATTTTCGGGATTTTCAAGTCAAAAACGGCTTCGGAGTCGATTTTAACATTAAAAAGAACACGACAACTATAATAGTTTTCTGGATCAAAATCTGAGGAACTCATCGTGGGCGGCGCCCGATTATTTTAAAAATTCCAAGCGATTCATATATACATCATACTATACATTCAAATTTAAAAAGACTCATCAAGAAGCGTAAGTACGTCACACACAGGTTCTCGTTACAACGTACTCAATAATTGCGTCCGACAGGTAGAGGTATAGGCCGCTCGAGATCGCGTACGTCAGATTACATTATGCTACGTTTTCGTAAGTCCTGCACGCACACACAGACACACACATGTACGTATAAGATAAGTACGCGTGTAGCGCAGTTCGCGTCACGAGCCACGAAGCGATTTAATCGCGAATATACCTACGTATACAATATTCGCGCTAATATTAACATCGAGGTGTATGTGTACGCGCGCGGGGGAGTGACTCCGTACGCGGAGCTACGAGCTAACAACAACAACAACAACAATAAGAATCAACGTATGGAGCGCGCGGCGCGACGCCGCTCACGCCCACGCAACACCATACGTAGTATATATAGTATATATAACGCATCTGTGCAGTGTGCATTATTATAACAGTGCGCGCGGCTCGTTTCGCGGGAGAGGAGTCGCGGGGCCACCACTCTCTGGCAGCTCCGTTTTTTCTTTATAATTTATATATTTACAGCGGGGGCATTACGGGCTTCTTTTTCGCTCTTTATTATCGACGCGATGAATCTTCGAAAGCGCGCACGGTCATAATTGTTCGACTTAATTGCCCCGTTTTGCACTTCCTCTCTCTCTCTCTCTCTCGATCCGCAGCAGAAGTGCATCGGGACTGCGTGTATGTGTGTACGTGTGCGCGTGTGTGTATAATACAGGTGTATTCATCGACTCTTGCCCCCCGCGAGAACGAGTCGAATCTATACTATACATATACAGCAATTGTTGTTCGACCGCGATGCTATCCTTCTTCTACAGTATATACCACCCGCAGCAGTAGCAGCAGCAACAGTAGCAGCAGCTCCGATGTTCGCGCGACTACACTCCGCCGCGGCGCCGCGTCATTTTCCAATAAAAAAAAAAGGCAGTACAAAGCCGCTGTATATATCATTGGTACTTTAACGCACACTAGCTATATATAGGCAGTGTTCGCGTACAGTGCGGCGCGGCGGCTCGCGGTCGAATCGCGCGTCCTCGACTCGTTTCTTCTCTCTATTATAAATCAAACGAACTGATTGTTTGTTGTTTAACTGTGCGAAAACAAAACTTCTGCGCCCGCGATCACTGTGTGTGTGTTATGTGATCGACCGGACAAAACTCATTACCTGGTATTTTTTTTTCTGTTTTTTTTCTCTCTCTCTCTCTCTCATTCAACGCCGCGCGGCTCACAGGTGAAACGAGTGCCTCGTTCAGTCAGTCCTTTGCCTCCAATTAAGCGTTATATAGGCTCGGTCGTCGCGATCAGATTGTTGTATTAAAAAAGAGGCCGTACGAACGCGCTCGCGGTGTGTGCTCGTTTTCAGCAAAGTTTGACCATAATACAGCACGGCGCGAGTAAAAAGTTTTTTTATCCGTGACGTGATATTTTTCATATTTTAACGAACGAAGCAAAAAATTGACTGAAATTTAAATTTTCCCGATCTCGAGAAACACGATAAGACTGATAACGAGCGTGAGTCACATATAGCAAGACGTATCTAGCATAGCTATATAAGAAAATATGAGTGACTAATAATACATATCTGTGGGCTGTATTATTGAATCGTTGCAAAAATATTCACGAGCACCAGAGAATTGTGCAACTGTGCGTGTGATTGTTTTTAAAACTTGTGGGCAAAAAAAAAAAAACAAGAAACCTTGAAAACCGCAAAATGGCTCAGGCAATCGACGATCCGTGCGAAAAAGAATCAAACAAATTTCTAAAAGTGCCTCCGAAGTCGACGCGGCAGATCTATTTGTTGTTCTTGATACCGGCTATTCTGAACTGCGCCGTCTACGTCGTAAACTTCTCCGCGGATCTGGTGGTCGCGGTGCAACACTTCAAAGAGCGCAATCCAGAATGGGGTCTGATCACGATGACTTTTATGTTCATTCCCGCGTTCGCCTACTTCGTGCTGACGGTTACGAGGCCGGGCTGGTGGATGACCGAAGACGATAAACAAAATAAAGGAGGATGCCTTTGGTTCGCGCTGCAAGTCGTCAAACTCGCGGCGTTTCCACTTTTCGCGCTCTACAGGTAAGCCGTCGATGCAGTTTTTAGTCGATTCGAATCTCATCGACGATTCGTCGAATTTTAATTTTCATATTTCGATAGATATGCCGGTCTAATCGTATTATCAGTGGACGCAACGTTACTGACTGGCGACAAGAGGAAAAAAACTTTGGAAACTGCTTGTGCACCGGCAGCAATTGAATTGTATTTTTTCCTGCAAGCTTGGTTCCAGGCAGCTCCTCAGGCAGTGTTTCAGGCACACTTGCTGTTCAACGAAGCTGATACAATTCGAACAAATCAGTCAGGTACTTTGATTTTCCTAGATCAATACAAAAGTCATTAACAACAAGATTATTTTATTAATACTAACTATATATTTATTTTTAGTGGCTGTTCAAATTTTATGTATTATAATGTCGGTAATTGTGATAGCTATAAAAATCACATCGTTTCAAAGGTATGAAAGTCAAAGAATGAAAGGCAGAAAAGTACCTTGGGCAACATGGTTCAAAAAGTATAAAACTCAGGTAAAAAACTTTGCAAATTCCATCAAACACAACATCAAATGTCTTTCTTGAATTAATAAAATCTTGTTTTGCAGGAGCTGGAAAATATTGAAAAAAAGCAATTACTTAACAAGCCACAGACTAAAGAGGCTCAAGAATCAGTAAAAAATACTGAAGAAAAACAAGAAAAAGTTGAAACTCCTCCTTTACCTCCAAAAAATATTAAGATAATTGCACCACCCACTCCTCTCAGAGTCACAACGCTTACCCCCCTAGCTGTACCAGATATGCCAGCTCCACCAAGACCAGATTCCATTATAACTGTTCAAGAAGAAGGAAGTATGAAAGGTAGTACAGAAAAAGCCCTTGACCAAGTAGAAGATTCAGCTTTTATTAAAATCAATGATGTTCAAGAAACAATGAAAAAACCTTCCTTCGATTATCCAAGTGAATATTATACTTTTGGCAATTTATTGTGTTTCTCTTGGTGGTTTTTGTTCATTTTAGCTCGAGTTTTATCTATAGCTATATTTTTCAAATTTTTCTCTTGGTATTTAATGGCTGTAATTGGTGTTCACTATGTAATAATGATTTCCTACTTGTTTTATTATTCTAAGTACAGCGACATCATGAGTCTTTTAATTAACTTATGGCTTGGATTAGTTTACATTTTTGGAATTATTGAATATAGAGTTAGACTCATGTATGCTGAAAGATGGATGATGTTTTACTATACATTTGTTATTTCTCAAAACATTTTTATGACTCTAAGCTGGTACTTCTATAGTGAATGGGAAGGACTTGGATACTTTTTTTCATTCAATCTCATATTTATATGTATGAGTTTGTGTGTTTTATCTACCATTTTTTATTACACATTGTTAAAACCAAAAGGACATAAAGTTTACATTACTTAAATGTTGAAAAACAAATCTGAACTTGATTTGAAAAGTGAAGTATTTTTCTTTTTAGAAAAACTCAAAAGGCAGCTAAAAATGTATTAAATAAAAAGACTGAAAGTATGATTTAGGATCTAATAAGTTTAAACAATTTTTATCGTAATAATTTATTAGATAATATATATCAAAAAATATATATTTAATAGAAATATAATATATGTACATCTCACTTTCCGACTAAAAATAGTAAAGTAGAATTAAATTTTAAAGAAGTTTTGCCTGAAAATATGACCATGTTATTATACTACATCTTTTAACGTAATAAATTGGCTAAAATTATTTCATTCAAAATATTTAGTTTTGAAACTAAGACACATTTTTAGGTGATTATTATAATTTATACAGTGAATGACAAAAAAATGTTTTGTATAAATTCCAAAAAACTATATGCTTAATACAAAAATATTATGTTTGGTCATACGTAGGTGAATATTTTTATGTGATAATTTATAACAATACTGTACATTAGTAAGTGATATATTACATGTATTGAAAAATATAAAAATAGTAATACATAAATGATAAAAAAGTTGTATCATTACAAATAAAAAAAAATTAATCACATTATAAATTACAATCATAATTTTGTCATATTGAATTATTTGAAATCCACAACATAACTCTTATATACGTAAAAATCCTAATTACGTAAAATGTTATCAATTTGTATCTTACACTTAAAACTAATATTTTTATAAAACATGGAGAAGAGCTTAATCAAAGTAATGAAAAGCACTCTTATAACTGTAGCAAAGAAGTCAATTGAAGAGTTCCCAATTGTGCTTGAAATAAAACATCATTTATTAGCTTCTCTGCGATAATTTTTTGACTACTTTTCATATTACGTAACTTGAAAGCTACATTTCTCCCAATAGCATCAAATTCATCATCTGTCACAACCGAACTATGTTGAGAGACCCTTATTTCATTATTGTCAAATTCTTCATTCCTTTTTTTTTTGAGTACTGGTTGCTCTATCCATTCTTCAGATTCATAATTGTCATCTTGTAGAGCCTGTCGTTCCTCCTGAAGTAAAAACAAAATAATTTAAAATTCAAGTTCTCAAAAAAAAATTAATTTTAACTCATATGAGGGTACTCTTACAATTTTCGTAAACTTTTTGGGTCGCATTTTTGCTCTGTTTATATCTGTGTTTCTTTCTGCAGGTTCAACAAAAATGGCAGTTGATCTTCTTTGATTGGATTTAGACTTTATTTTTTCCAATAAAAATGGATGCACTCTCTGAAAACATTTTATAATATAGAAAAAATTCATTCCTTTTAGATCTACAGAATTCTCATTTAATACCTTGATATGGCTCAGAAAATTCCCGGTGGATTTTAAATTTCCATTTAAAAATTTTTGACATTGTGTACATTTGGCAGTTACATTTGTTTCTTCTAGCCTGGTGACAACAAAGAATTCTCCATCCAAAATAGCTGGTATTCTAATAGGGGTCAAATTTGCAGAAGAAACAAGCGATACAGTTGTAGGGCCTTGTTCATCGTTAGTCGAATGCATTGCTGTACTTTCCGAATTCTCTTCAACATCTATTACATTAATCTCTTGAGTTTGAGGCCCATTATGTTCAGAATCATTAGTTTCTTGTTGATTTCCTCCGTCGATCAAGCAAGCTTCAAAGCTTTCAATTTTATCGTCGTATCTGATATTTTCCATGATTAATTAACGTCTGAAATAAATAAATGTATAATCTTACTCAACAATATAATGCAGTAGTAATTTTATTTTTAACATGATTAGTTCTAATACTATTATTAAAAATTTTCTTAAATTTGGAAACATAGATGAGATGATTATTAAATACCATTATGACTCTAATACATTCAAAATATTGTGACATTTCTGTGAAAAAACTTGTACAATATCTAATTAAATCAAAACTGTTTCACTTTAAAAGTACACTTTCAAAATGTTTTAATAAAGTAAGCGGAGATTTTGAATCTTCAAGCCAACAAAGTTAATCTCAATTTGACGAGTTACTTCTGAGCAAACGTCAAATCCAATTTGGCATTGTTTACACGATCGACGGGCACAAAGTTGATAAGGTAACACAAGTGCAATATAGTTTCTCGCGCTTTTTCAAACCGAGAGCTGTACGAAAAATTTGGTAATCTTATATCAAGCGTACGGCAACGTAAACGAGCTATAGATTCTATAACGAGGTTAGGATGACGCTCAGATGACGAGAAGGCCAATGGGCAATGGCGATGCCAAGTGCAGATAACTCGCCGCAGTATCTATCTTCGTCCGGGTCGAAACTATCTTTGTATATACATGTATCACGGGCGAATATAATCTCAATCGAAGACCATACCTATCCTTGCCTACGATGAGTTTGGAAAAGCTTTCCGCTGTAATCCGTTTCACTCGCAGATGAAAATTTGAAGTACTGCCGTGCACTGCAGGAGCCCCCGCAGTTGTGTCAGCTCGATCGTCGTCGCGTGTATGAAAAAGCAGACACGAACTGAACGATCCAAACGACATGCCGAACTCGATGTAACATAAATGTGTATTATAACACAGTCGCATTAACGCTCGATTTGTAATCTGTCAAATTGTACACTGATACCGCGACGCATACGTGATGGTACAATGTTTTTTTTTCGTACACTCGTAAACAATCATCTATTGTTGTACGTGTATTGCATATCTTCAATGCCAAGTGAGATCGACAACATTCATTGAACTCGGCAGAAGTCATTGAATAAAAGTATCGTCTGGTCGTCTTTCGTTCGAAAAATAAGAAAAAATTTACTTGAAAGATCGCTGCGATTTTTTCCGAGAATGTATTAAAGGCCAATTTCGTTTCATTTAAAGTGCCAGTGATACATTTAAACTATTTCTTCCTGTGACACGATGGTCGATTGTTGAAGTTTAGGTACGATCGACCGCCTTCTAAATAACAATTAGGTATGAAACATATGGTGTTGAATCGTGACATTCTTTTTTTTTTTTTTTTTTTTATTTGTTTTTTGTTATTGAGATGAGATTTTCACGGACCATCTCGTGGATGTGAAAGAGAAAAGCGACGGCGTTTGAATAGTTGCACAGTGCTGCCATTACTATCCCAAGCTACGAAAAGCCAACTAGGCTAAATTTTAACACCTGCGCTTGCTACATGTGTAGATGGAATTGGTGCCCGTGCCGTGTATTCGTGATGCTCGGGCCTATGTATAGCATCGTCGCTTGGCTCTAATCTTGTGTGCGTTACGGCACCGAGAAAAAAAGAACGGAGTGCGCGAGAGCGAGAGAGGGACCAGTAGGCAAATCTTGTCGCAGTGTTTACCGTGAATGTACAACAGTTTTTTCGTGTTGTATTTATTGAAATACACAGTAGTGCCAGTGTGATTATACGCGGTGAACGTGCCGAACGCACGTTCGTAAAGCGGCCACATCGATTCAGCAGCGGAGAGAGTCACGCTGTTGTGTGTGCCTGTCTCGCGATCGCGGGGGCAGAATAAAATAATAATTATAATAATAACGTAAACAAAGTTTTAAAGTCCCGTTCGCCATGTCCGCGGAAGTTGTCGACAGCGAGGCCGGCGTCGACCGGCTCGAGGACGAGCGCCAGTCGTCGCCCGGCGCCGAAAAACAGTGCCAACAGCAGCAAACGAGCGTCGTCGAGGAGCAGCTCGCTGCCGCTAGTCCTGCGGCCGAAGAAAAACAATCGGACAGCTCGAGTAGTCAGCAGGCCACATCGAGAAAGCGCGCGCACGAAGACAGCGAGCCCGTGCCGAAGAAAGTAGCTCGCACGGAACTGGACGACACCTCGAAGGTGAGCCGAGAGCCCTTCCAATGTCGGAGATTGTTTTGGACGATTCGCTATTGTTGTGTTGCTCCATGTGATAAGTGAGTTGAGACTAAATGACATTGATGATTTCAGGATTCAAACGTCCCTTCAGATCTATCCACAACTTCCAAAAACCGAGACAATGTTAATGCAACTGATTCAAATCAACATTCTGGACAGTCCACTGTGCCTGCCGACCACACAAACATTGTTGCCAGTCATTACAATCAACTGGAAGAAAAAGGTCTTTCTCAGAGAAATCAAAGCAGGATCATTCACATGAGAAATTTTAATAATTGGCTCAAGAGTACGCTTATCAGTGAGTGACAGTTTGTGATTGTTGCAGTGATTTTATTCTGTTTCTATATTTAAAAAATATGTATATTTTATTTCTAGAGGAGTACATTGATAAAACTAAGCAGAAGAAAAGCCTTAATGATCCTTTGAAAGTATTAGATATGTGCTGTGGTAAAGGTGGTGATTTGTACAAATGGAGGGATGGACACGTTACACACGTAATCTTTGCTGACATTGCTGCAGTATCTGTTGAACAATGTCAAGCTCGGTATAGGGACTTGGGCAACCGAAGATATCCTCCACTATATACTGCTGAATTTTTGGCCTACGACTGTACAAAGGTGAACTGAAATTTTATTTTGGATGATAAATTCTATTTTGAATTCATCACTTAAAATTAATTTTCCAAATAGAATATTTAACAGCTATTTTTTAGGTTCGACTAAGAGAAAAGTATAAGGATGTCACAGTGCAATTGGACTTAGTTAGTTGTCAATTTGCCTTTCATTATAGCTTTGAATCGCTACAACAAGCAGAATGTATGTTTAAAAATGCTAGCGAAAGTTTGAAGGCAGGTGGCTACTTCATTGGTACAATTCCAAATGCCTATGAATTAATGTAAGCTGTTTATATTATTCAAAACTTATCATCAACAGAACTTGAATACGAATCATCTCAAACCCCTTTTCTTTTAATCATAGGTCAAGGTACCATAAAGCTGATGGTAAAAAAATTGGCAATGATGTTTATAGCATTGTGTTTCAATTTGACAAAAATGATGTTCCTCTTTTTGGTGCAAAATACCATTTCCACTTAGAAGGTGTTGTTGATTGTCCAGAATTTCTTGTGTATCCACCAATGTTCGAAAAACTTGCTTGGAAATATGGTTTGGAATTGGTGATGTTTGAAAAGTAATATTTTATATTTATATATTTTTACCCTGTAGATCCTGGTAGTATATATTGTAATGTATTGTTAAATTTTATACTACAGGTTTGAAGATTATTATGAAAGACAGAAAAATGATGGCAAAACTCGACTAGGTAAAATGCAGGCTTTAGAGACTTATCCACCAAGTCAAGATGTTCCTTTAAGAGGAAAAGTACCAGAAGATTATCAACATGCTATTGAGTATATGCAAAGTTCCACTGGGCATCGTAAAATTGGAACTCTTTCTCAAGCCGAATGGGATGCTATAAGTATGTTGAATTTAATATCGAAATCAAAAAAACTATCAATAAAAAACTCATTCTAACATTTTTTTTCAGCATTATATTCTGTTTTTGCTTTTCAAAAGGCAAAAACCCACTGGAATGCTGAAGGAAAACCTGAATATATAAAAACTTAAAGCTAAACAATATTTGTTTGCTTTCTCAATTGTAAATGTAATTAATTAACTGCTAGCAAATTTGCTTGAATCAATTCTGTATAAATTTTTTGTTAAAATTGAATCGTTAGTATGAGTATGAATGAGTATGCTACTTGTACTGTTTTAAATGGATTATAATCATGTTTCTTTTTTCCACAAAATCAATCAATATTATGTGTGATTTCTACAACGCTTTTTATATACAAAAAATTAATTGTTTATAGTGACTTTCCATTTTGCTATGGAAGTAATGATTTGTTTTGTGTCTTTGTGATTTTGTATTGACTTTTTTTAATCAATTCAGCTTGACGGATAAATCATCTCGTCAATTTGTATATTTGTTTATACAAAAAATATAAAAAGTAAAAAATAACTGAGCTGTAAATTAAAATTATCTAACTACAGTCAATGTGATGTAATTTTCATTTTGAATATAAATTTTACCATCGTAGTTACCGGAGTAATTGGCTTCTTTTTTTCATCCGAAACAATTTGAAAACCATGCAGCGATTGATTTAGGAAAGAGCCATTCAAATTTTATTGCACATCCATTTTTACATTTAAGATATTATTTGGTGGAAATTTACCTTCAACATCAGATTACATTAGAATGCAAAAAATTGTAATTGGCATACTTTTGTAACCATCTCAACGAAACTATGTTTCTTTTGAATACTTTATGAGAAATTATAGTTGGCTACCAGTATTTCAAGTGCTATAAAATATTCTACTGTCTATAGAGCATTTACATGCCTCTACTTGAAGATCAATGTAAGCTGCATCAAAGAATAAATTTCTGGTGGTAGCTCAACTTTTTATTTTTATGCTTCAAAATTGATTGAAACTTGTTTATCGATGAAAAAAAAACAGTTGAATGGATTTTAAAAGCCCATGTTACTTTCTATCATAATTTTCGATAACGGAGCTTTCACCGCGAAACGAAAATCGAACGACAAGGGTTGAAGTCTCCAAAGCTTCACGCGAGATTTAAAAATTTTCCTCTCGATCCATCGAAGAAGTGCGAATAGCACGAATATAAAATGGGAAACCGGACGAACGAATTAATGAAAGCGAATCGCGCCAGTTCGGAGTTTTATTATCGGAGTTTTTTGGTGCGGCGCTTGCGGTTCACGCGGTGGCAGATCATCGTCGTCGTCGTCGTCATCGTCATTATATTACACTTTATATTCATACAAGAATCGAGATTGTGTACGGCCGTGGGTCCCTGGTGTTGTGTTGAATTGCGTGACTAAGATTCAAAGCATGCGCAATAGTAACTTTTCGAGAACTCCGGTATAGTTGCTGGCTGTGTTATAGTGCAGTGGCTGCGCTGGCGACGACGAGGCCGAGCGGCCATGCAACGTATATCCATATACAACATATATATATGTGTGTGCAAATGTTATATATATGCGGCAGCTCTCCCCCGGTCTCGTTTTCCGTTCCGCATGCGGCTCTAACCCATTGCTGCGAAGGATCCTACGTTCATGCATATATACGGTCGCAGGCAGCGCTGCACATATAGAAAGAAATTGTTAAGTCGGAGCCTATATACCGCGTAGTACATATACGAGGCGTAGAGTGAGAGAGACGAAAAAGGTATATATAGTAGTCGAGCGACGAGTAAGCGCGACAGAGCTACGAACGAGCGTACGCAGCATAGTAGTAGAAGGTATAGAGAGAGAACGAGAGGAGGGAGTGCGCGTCTCCGACTCTCTTTCGAAGCGTCAGTTCATTGGACTTGTAGCTTGTAGTGTCTCGGCGTTCGCGAAGACTCGCGGGGAAACAACGTTGAGGCACGCAAGCAAGCAGCACTGCCTGCATGGCAGTCGGAGTCTCTCTCGAATAGGACTTGTTCTTTTCTGGAGTCGGTCTCTCTCTCTCTCGAGTCTTTCGCAGTTTCGTTCGGTGCTTCGGCGTGCCGGTCCACTGTATACACTCGAATCGTCATTAGTATTACAATTATAATACATAATAATTTGTGTGAGTGACGAGACACGACTCTACGTTTAGATATACAGCGCGCGACGACGTGTGACGCGTCAAACGGGATATATACTTCACCTTTAAAACACACTACCCTAAACACATACAGAACACGTTGCGTCTTTTCTTCGCTTCTCGCATCCATCTCTCTGCTTCTTTCTCGTTGGCGAACAGAGACGCGGGCGTTACATATACAGTTGCATTTTCTCTCTCTATTAAAATCGGTCGAGCGTAGTCGAGAGGGTTAAAAATCCTCACTTACTACCCCGCGAGCGTCGGCTGCACTTGTACTGCACACACAGCACGCGGCGGCGTCGGCAGCTATCTAGTGTAAGCGCAGCGCATACATATATATAGAGAGAGAGTAAAAGACGACGAGAGAGTAGTCGTATAGTAGCTCTGCGCGTATACGCACGCATAGACGCACACGTACATAAGCGCAGACACATCCATATACCTCATATACACTTGCATACAGGCAGCAGAGGCTGTTGGATCGCTGCTGCTGCTGCTGCTGCTGCTGCTGCTGACAGAGCGCTGCACGCCACACGATCGCTCCTGAGTCTATCACCGAAGGTCGAGAAAAAATGGAGGTCGATCAAGCTGTTCCCCGGGTCGATATCGATCTGGTAAGTTGATATTTGCCTTAATCTCGCCTCGCTCTAAGCGATGACCCGGCCGGATTTTCCCGATCGAGCACCTGCGAGCATGATTACTCTTGGTCGGAGGTCGAAATTTTTCTAAGTCCCAAAATGGCGCCTGCGACTAAGTCCCTCGTGCACGGCTGTACAGTATAAGTACGAGACAGCGCGCAAGCTAGCGCTTGCAGTACACGAGCCTATTTATTTTCCACATGGAGAGGCTCTTCGTCTCGGAAAATTCCATCACCCCGCTTTTTATTATTATTTTTTTTTTGTTGTAATTTTTTTTATAATTTTCTTTTTACTCCTTTAAACCCCAATGATGCTCCAGTTGGTGAGTTTGAAAATTGCCCCAAATCCAGTACTGGCACCAGACTGAGCAATGCTCGCCTCTCCCTGTACCTGGATTTTATCTTGCTCTGACTTTTTTCATATGCTCATTTGCTTTGAGTTGTAAGACTGAATGTATTCATGTTTGTTTTCAGGACAAAAAAGCCAAGGAAAACAGCAGTGCTGCTGGCAATCATGGAGGTAAGAGCTTGTTGTTTTTTTCATTTCTAAATTGATAGATTCACAACATACATTGTATTTTAACGGAGACGTACATTATGAGGCCAATGTCTCAAAGCACCGCCTCCAAATTTGGAATTGACTTTATTTTATTGCTGTTAAGACAAGATTTTTATGTGCTTCTTTTGTATATTCCTTTATTCAAATTATATTTACATCATTTAAAAGAAAAACATACATGAATTGTAACAATATCTGCTTTTTCCAATTCAATAGTCAATATTTAATTATTAATGAAATTGAATAGTAGTTACACTTATAAATTTTTATATCAATAAATGCTTCGTAACATGTCCTGTAGAAATATTAATATAAGTAATAATTTGCTTTTCATTAATATTCAACCAACTTATAAGTAATATTATATATAGATTATAATTCATTAAAGAAATAATAAATATGTTTTTCTATATTTTTTCAATTTCTTGGCTTTATATGAACCAATTATTTTTGGTAATTATTTTTCACCTCCCATTTTTTTTTTATACATTTTAGATGCACAAATGAATGGTATGACAAATGGTTATGACCATAAAAAAGAACACAAATCTGAGCATAAGGATAGAGATAAAGAAAGGAGTCATAAGTCTGATCATAAAGATAAAGACAAAAGTAAGGATAAAGACAAGAGTCATAAAAGTGAACACCGTGACAAGGATCGAGAAAAAGATCGGCACAGACATAGTTCTAGTTCTCATAGAGACAAGGACAAAGAAAAGCATAGCAGCAGTAAGGATAAAGATAAGAGTAAAGAAAAAGATAAAGAAAAGAAAAGTAGTTCTTCTGGGCATAAAGAGCATAAGAGTTCAACCAAAGATAGGGAAAAGGAAAAGGAAAAAGAAAGAAGCAAAGACCATAAATCAAGCTCAAGTTCAAAAGACAAGTTAGTAAATTTACAATCAGTTTAATTAATTTCAATGCTTTATAATCTTTTATAAAATGATTTATAAATCTATTGTTATAGACATTCAAGTAGCTCAAAAGACAAAGACAAGGAGAAAAAGGATAAGGACAAACATAAAGATAGGCACAGTTCCTCTCACAGCTCTTCACGTGATAAAGATAAAAAGAAAGAAAAGAGCTCTGAAGACAAGAAACATTCCTTGGAAAAAGAACGTCATTCCACCTCTCATTCAGAAAAAGATAAACATCGATCTTCTGAAAAGGACAAAGAGAAACATCGACATGAAAAGGATCGGGATAAACATCGCCATGATAAAGATAAATGTATGTAATTGAAAAATTAACAAAATCAAAGATTTTGCTCCAAAAAAAATTAAACATTTTTTTTATCAACAGCTAAACATCGTGAAGAGAAAAAAGACAAAAATAGAGAGGACAAGAAAAAAAGTGAATCTGGAACAAAAGAACTTAATTCTTCCCAATCTGAGTTTGAAACAAAGCCAACTATTAAATCAGTAAGCATACATGAATTAATGTTACATTCAAAATAGTATATTACGTGACTAGGGAGCGAAAAACTGTAAAGCCTTAGAGCACGTGTAATTATCGTCCGAGGCGAAGCCGAGGCCTGAGGCTTTCTGTTTCGCTTCATCAGTGTGTATACTATTTTTCATGAATCCCCAGTCAGAAATTAACTTTTTCGTTTTGGCTGCCAGGACGAAAAGGTTAGTTTCGACTGGGGTAGCATGAAAAACAATCTTTATAACTTCCAACTAAGATCTATGATACAACAATGTAAATAATATTAATTACAGGAACCAGTATCATTCAGTCAAGAATTTGAAAGTGAAGATGATGTTCAACGTTCATTTACTACGGAACATAATGTTAAAACTGAAATCAGTATGGACACTTCTGACGCTAATGATACTAGACTGTCAGATATGCATAATACCACTATTAAATCTGAAGATAATTCTGACGAGGATGTACCATTGGTAATGCTAAAAGTATAATTCAAAAAATTCTATTGAATGTCACAATTTCTAATAAATGTCAATGTTTTATCATCGTTATTATTATCATCAGGCAAACCGTACATCTGGCGTAAAGAGAAAAGTAGAAAGCTCAGATGAAGAGGATATTCCCTTATCAGCGCGCAAAAAGCCCAAGAAAGAACCCAAAAAAGAGCCAATGAAAAAGAAGAGAAAGAAGGAAGAAAGCGAAGACGACGATTTTGATGAACCTGTAGAGGTACAAATTGAGAGCAAAATATTTTATTTTAAAAAAATATATTCTACTTAAACTTTTTTTTTCAGAAAACTAAGAAAAAGCATAAACCTAAAGTGAAAAATGAAACAAAACCAAGTCCGAAAAAGACTAAAAAAGAAAATGAAAATGAACCTGAAGTGTGGAAATGGTATGTAAAATTTACTATAATCGAATAATACATCTTATTTATTTGCTATTTGTTACTAAATTAATTTTTTTTTATTTAATAAGGTGGGAAGAAGAGAAGAAAGATGATGGCACTAAATGGAAGTTTTTAGAACACAAAGGACCTGTATTTGCCCCTGATTATGAACCTTTGCCCTCAAGTGTGAAATTTTATTACAATGGCAAAGAAATGAAGTTATCTACTGACACAGAAGAAGTTGCAACATTCTATGCTCGAATGTTAGAGCATGATTACACATCGAAGGCAATATTCAACGATAATTTCTTCCACGATTGGCGAGAAGTAATGACTGATTCCGAAAGAGCAAAAATTACTGACTTAAAAAAATGTAATTTCACAGAAATGCATAAATATTTCATTGCCAAGAGCGAAGAAAGAAAAGCTATGTCTAAAGAAGAAAAGAAAGCTATCAAAGAAAAGAACGAGGAAGTGATAAAAGAATATGGTATGTGTACTATTGACGGACACAAAGAGAAAATTGGAAATTTCAAAATTGAACCTCCAGGATTATTTAGAGGTAGAGGTGAACATCCAAAGATGGGTAAATTAAAGAGAAGAGTTAACCCTGAGGACGTGATTATTAATTGTTCCAAAGATTCTAAGTATCCTAAAGCCCCAGATGGTCGCAAATGGAAAGAAATCAGACACGATTCATCTGTCACATGGCTAGCATCATGGACCGAAAATGTTCAAGGACAAGTTAAATACGTTATGTTGAATCCTTCAAGTAAACTAAAAGGTGAGAAGGATTGGCAGAAGTATGAAACTGCTAGAAAGCTAGCTAAATCTGTAGATAAAATACGAGAGACTTATCGTGAAGACTGGAAGAGCAAAGAAATGCGTATTAGGCAAAGGGCTGTTGCACTATATTTCATTGACAAATTGGCTCTGAGAGCTGGTAATGAAAAAGATGAGGACCAAGCTGACACTGTTGGCTGTTGCTCTTTGCGGGTAGAACACATTCAGCTAGTAGAACATAAAGATGGAAAAGATTATGTAGTGATCTTTGATTTCTTAGGTAAGTTTATAATAATCGACTAAAAAAATTAGTTCCATAGAGTGTAATTTATTCTAATACAATCACGATGATTTTACAGGTAAAGATTCTATAAGATATTATAACGAGGTCCCGGTTGAGAAGCGTGTATTTAAAAGTTTACAGCTTTTCAAAGAAAATAAATCTCCTGGAGACGATCTTTTTGATAGATTAAATACAACAGTTATGAATAAACACTTGAACGAATTAATGGATGGCCTTACTGCAAAAGTATTCAGGACATTCAACGCATCCTCTACACTCCAACAACAATTAGATAAACTTACAAATCCTAATGATACTGTCGCCGAAAAAATTCTTTCTTACAACAGAGCTAATAGAGCTGTAGCGATATTATGTAACCATCAACGCGCAGTACCTAAAACTCACGAAAAGTCTATGGAAAATTTGAAGGCGAAGATCGACGCCAAGAGAGAAGCCATATCAGAAGCTGAAGCTGCAGTAAAATCGGCAAAACGCGATGCTAAAAACGGCTCAGTCAAGGAAAAAGTGTACGTTATTACGTTTAAAGTAATTTAATTGTAGCCTTTGTCTTTTGCTTTTATTTTTAATACATTTCATTAACTTTTTATATAGTGTGTATGAGAAGAAGAAAAAACAGTTGGATAGACTGAAGGAACAATTAACGAAATTAGAAGTTCAAGCCACTGATAGAGAAGAAAATAAAGAGATTGCACTTGGTACCAGTAAACTGAACTACCTCGACCCGCGAATCTCGGTTGCATGGTGAGCATTAGCATTAAAAATGATCTTTTTATTATAAATCCATAATCAATTATTAAATGGTTTCTCTTTTTTAAAGGTGTAAGAAGCACGATGTGCCAATAGAAAAAATTTATAATAAAACACAACGAGATAAATTCAGATGGGCAATAGATATGGCTGGTCCTGATTACGTCTTTTAAATTTCATGAATGGGAATAATACTATTCTACTCTTTAGTCAATTTTAATTTAGAATAAAAAAATGTCCGAAATTTTTCTTCATTAAAATTTTGAACGTGTGAGTAAATGATGTGCACAGGCTAGATAAAAAGTCATCCCGTTAATTATCTCGATAATTATCATGAAATATCATTAAAAATATTTAAATATTTTTTCGAAATAATAATTCCTTGTAAAGTGTTTGAAAAATTGCAAATGTCTTCAGTTTTTTTAGGCAAAAAATAATTAATATTAATTTATATGAATAGTGAATTAACGGTTTTAAAATTTAAGCATGTGAATTTGCTAAAAATGAATTTTAAAGATTTCATTCATTAAGTCATCACATGGAAAATTGGTGTAATTTTTTTGTTTTTGAATTCTTTTATTGCTAATTGATTTTTTAACCTTTAGTTAATTTTTTAGTAATATAAGTAATAGAGTTATGTATACTATTATAATCATTGCTCATTAAAATATTAAAATCGTTCTTAACTCTTTGAAATATGGTGCAGAATATCTAATGAGAAAATTTTTTACTTTTTTCCTGTATGAAAATGCTATTCAATTGTTCAAGAGTCGTAACATATACAATTATAAATTTTTGTCAATTGCCAGCACAAGCTCAATATAAGTTAAGAACATAATTTTTCCTCATTTTTAATACATAATTTTTGTTCGCATGTATTTAATTCATTAAAAACATTCACATCTTGAAATTGTATATATTCTATTCCATATATTGCCTCATTTAATTGTTTGATTTATCGAGAAATGAATCTTTGTATCACGATATTTTTATAATATCTGCAATAAATTATTAATTTAGAATGTTATAAGTAACTTAAATATTATTCCTTCTTAATTAATAAGTTTCAGTAAAGGAGATATCACTTGCATGAATAATATTCAGAATAATTTCAATTTTCATTGTTTTTCAATTTCATCAAAAATTATTGAAATCAATTTTCATTTTTGGAAATTAAAATCTAAGAAATTTAGAACTGATATGTAATTTAAAAATGTACACCTCACTTGTTAGGTTGAAAACAAAGTATTGCCCACAATTGTACTATAAAATAAATTTTATTCATAGGTAATTAGTTTCTATATGCACTTACCTGTGTTATAAATAGTTATCATTAAAATATTGTTTTATGTATTTAAACGTAAATTAAATTAGTGTAAAAAATTAATAATGTGAAAAAATAACATTTTCATTGAGAAATTCGAATTAAACAAAGTTAAATCATACCCATATGAAAATCATTAGTATATGATCAGATTTCATGAAATTATGCATACCTAACAATTTAGATTGAGCATTTTTATTAGTCCGACTTAAATGGGAAATAATAAAACGAGTAATTCTTCAAAAATACAAATATCTTTTTTAATATTGTACTAATGAATTACATTATGACCAAATATATGTTTTGTAATGTAATGATAGGCTGACATAATTAATTATGTTTATAAAAACATTAATGTTGAAACATAACATATACTATTCCTAAAAGAACAAACTGCCATTGTTTACAATTCGTATTATATGTATGACAGTACAGTATAATCGATTTGTATCAAATTTATATTTTTTTAATTGTACCAATTTCGTACCTGCTTATAACAAATTTGAACAAATAAACAAGAATTTCACATTTATATTAATCATTAGTCCATTCCTTTACTTATAAACGCTGAATTCAAATTTTCCTATTATAATAATATAAATTTGATAAAATCATAATCTGAATTCAAGTAAAAAGAAAGTTTTCATATTTCTAATTTATTTTCATTAAAAATAATACATTTTTAATACTAACTATAATTTTCATTAGTAAAAATCATATTAAAATTAGTATAACCATATAATAAATGAGAAACATCTCATTTATTAGTACAATTTGAGTTTGAAATATAATAAAAATGACTACATGAAAGTTTGAATCATCAATAAACCAACTCATGCTCTTATTGTAAAATCACAAACCATTTTTAGACTAGGTTTTTTTTTTAAAAATGATACAAAGTTTGCTAAATACATGTAAAAACATTGTTCACGAAAACTTTTACATTCAAAAATAAGAAAAAAGAAATAATTGAAAATTAAAACTCGATAGAAAAAAATTATAGTGATCGCTTTGAAAAACTTTCAATTAGTTACAACTGTAAAATAATCTTATTTACGACATAATAGTCACCTAAACAATATTTTTTAATCAAGGCTGCGAAAGACTTCTCTTCTGCCACAAACGAATTTATTAAAATTTATATTCAATGCAAAGTACAAAAGATGTTATGAAGTCGTCATTCAAATTTTTTACACTAAAAAGTACATTGAAAACTTAATACAGTTCATGTTAATGAAAATTCAGGAGGGTTCCTTTCCTCTAGGTCAATTATTGCTCTTAAACGTACAGGCGAAGTTCTGAATGATAATAATGATGCATATGGAAGAGTTAAAAATGATTGTGCAGTTACTTTTTTAACGTGGTAAGGTTTCAACATTTTTTTTGAATTTTTTTTCCAAAATTTCTATAAAAATAAATTTTCAAAATTAACCATTTATCTTATAATCTAGTATTTATTTATATAAATGAGAATAGTTTCATTAAATAATAATATTTTTTTTTTCTATGATTTTAATTTTGATATGAAAACAACTGAAGCTAAGTAAATACAAAAAATTCTTAATTATAACATAGTAAGAAAACAAAGAAGAAAAAAATTTCTCAATCATCTGTTATATTTTTATTTTTTAATTGCAATTCATGTGACTATTCTCATGTAATTTAAATTAAAAAAATTATTTACTTACACTTGTAAATAGTTCCATTATCTTATAAACTCATTTTATATTTTTATTCTGGATCATTTTCTAAGGTTTCACCAGCAGAAATGACTGTTACAAAGCCGGCAGCAACTACTTTTGCCTTGTATGCTTCCGGTTCGAACCAACAAATTGGTGCCTGAGAAATTTTAATTTTATAATCATTTCAAATAAAACAGTTTTCAAGTAAAATCGTTTACAGAAATGTAATAATTTAAGATATTTAAATTTTTACCTGTTGGATTCCTACAAGCAGCATTTAAAAAGCAGAATAATGCTCAATTATAGCCAAAATGTGTTTTGATTATATATTGCATGCATGTATTTATGGTATAAGAAAAAGTACTCAAGTACAAGAATGTATGTAATAAAATATTTTATATTTATTAAATGAAAAAATAATACAAAAAAAAGACAATTATGTACACTTACTTCAAGTTTAAGTTAAAATCTAAAGTAAAGCTTACTTTTTTATTTAGAATATTCTCTTTTATTGTATTGACTAATAACTCGAGTATGGATCATGTTATAAGCGTTTATTATAAGCGTGCAAGCATTAGTAAACAAAGCATACGTTTTCAAACTCAAAATTATTAGAATTATGTTCATAGTAGTGAACGCAAGTACGATTCTTTTTAATTATACAAACTTTTAGTATAATTTAAATTTTTTTAACTCAAACACAAAAAAATTTGATAAATCAACCAAGTAACCTTTTTTTACATTACATGTTACTCTCAGTAACAAATCTCGGTAATTGATCTTCTTATAAGAAGTAACTAATTTTCTTTTAAAAAAATATTCAAATATACATAGTGCTAGGAAGTAACATTCTAATTTCGAATTAATCTATTAAATTTAGCAACATCTATAGTTGGTCTAACATAAGAATTGTAAGAATTAATTTTGTGGAAATTTTGAAAGTATCCATACCCAAAATCGGTTACGGGGTAATCATTTTTATACACGTATGTTGGTGAACATGGAATATCTCTATGTGTATCAAATGATTTAAAATTGTTTTCATGTCTAGGCACGGTTTTCTCAAAAACATTTTCTGTCCTTTGTGTATCAAAAAATTTGAAATGGTTATTGTATGTAGGTACAGGTTTATCAAAAATATTATCTCTTCTTTCTTTTGACCACAATTTTTGTTGCTTAATAAAATTTTCAAAGTTACAATACTTTTTATCAGTTTCACTACTATCAACATTTTGCGTATTTGATCCTTCATTGTTCGTTACATTTTTAATTCCAAACTTAGTTTCATTTTTATAAGTATCAATGTTAATATTATTTTTTATACCCTGTACCTTGCGACAAATTGCAGGACATTCTCTTTGAATTCGTTCCCAATCAGCTGGAGGATGCCTAGCAAACGGACCTTTAGCACATTGCATCAAAAATTCATAAGACAGTTCTCTTGTTAAATCTGCAAAAATTAACATCAGGTAGATCGCACAAATTTAACACAGCTCAATAGCGATTTACAATGGTAATCTTACCTTTTTTTTTAGTTTCAATTTCAGAGTTGAAAGCTTCTTTCATTTTGGTTTTTTCAGTTTCTAACGATGTATTCTCAAAATTTATCTTCTTTCTTGACATATTGGTCTGACCTGCAGACATTGGGCTATGAGTAGTACTTGGAGTGATTGGAGTGTAGGGTAATTCTTCTTCAAAAGAAAAGTAATCATTTCCACTTCCAATGTGTTCTGATTCTTCAGAAAAGTATTCATCCAGTACCAATTTAGCAGCCTAATAATAAGATTCTTAGCTTAGTAATTTTTGATAATAAGAGAAGATCTTGACTTTGAAAACAATTGTAAACAAAGATACTCACTCGTACAAGATCCAAGTTTGTTCCAGTAATCTTCAAAGAATGGGGCCCAACAGTAACAGTATATTTATATTCACCAATACTGGCATCATTGGTTGATAAGCTATGTAATAGAGAGCGTTTTTGCTGAAATCTATTACTTTCATCCGAAGCACTACTGTTAAGAGATGAACTTGATCCTCCAATTGCACTCTTTTCTTGACTTGCTTGATCCATTCGCACAGGTGATGCATTCCGTTGAATAGTTTCTTTGATTAAATCTTTGGCGTAGCTGAAATGAATAAAATTTATCATTTGCATTCATAAATATAAAAATATATGAGGTGATTGAAAATTAACATAATTAACATACTGTATTTTGTCTTCTGAAAGACCAGTTATTTGAACAAGGCGCTCCTTTGCCCCAGGATTAACTATAAAAATAATTTAAAATTACAAAGAGTGAGCTATTATAAAAACAGAAGTTGAATCAAAAATTAATGGATAGTTCATTCAATTTAGTATTTATTTGAGTCTAACTCAAGAAATAGTTATTTTAAGTTAAACACCTGATAAATCAATATTCAAGTGGAAAAATGATTCATCAGGAATATTAAACGTCATGCTGGGAAAGTTAAATATTGTGTGTTAAATTGAAACTTAGTGTAAGAGGTATTCTGAATATAAATATAAGAAAATCTAGTAATTAATAGTAAATAATGTAGCATATAATAGAGCATTATTTCATTTTTAATAAAACTTGGATGGATTTTAAATCTGTTAGAAAACTTCTGTTAATTTTATTATATAATATGCAAAAAATTGTTAATAAATCTAGCCATTTTTGGCACGTCTCATTATTTCAACTTTACCTCTCTGGAAGGAGATGATAGTTTCACTAAGTTCCTCAATCATATGAACTCGACGCCCTTTTATTCCCATCACTAGATTTTTATGTAATTTTACAGTATATAAATATTGAAAATTACTTTTACCCAAAAGAAATATAAAATACAAGCCAATAACCAACGAATCAAGAATGTATTCAAGGGCATCCGACTTATTCATTGTTTTGCCATTAAATCATTACATAATTCAGTGAAAAAATCTTACCTTTTCCAGAATCACTATTTCTGATGACTACTTCATCTTTGCAAAAATGTTTTCCTTGGATGCGAGTCGGTTTTGCAAATTTCCCACTATTCTTCATAACGTCACCCGGTCCAAGCAATGGTGGTGAAGTAGAAGTCATGGGCGTCATGGATGGTGTTAAGGGATGATTTTCATAAGTCATCATTTCGTTTTGCTAAAATATGTGAAATTGGAAAATAGTTCAAATGTATGGTTTACTTGCCATTAATTAAAATTCTATTTAACTCACATTGTCCAAGTTCGATAACTTTTGAGAATAGTAGGCATTCATAGATTCATTGCGTTGCCATTGTTTGGCCCTGAGTTCGATCAACTCCAACAAATGCACTCTTGTTGATATATCTAATCTGTCATCTTGACTACCGTTTCTTATAGCTACAAAAGCTCTATCAAGCTGATCTGTAAAGAATACGAAATATGAGTGAAAAGAGCAATTTGACGTGAAATGAATACAGTAGCTTAAATTACCTTTGTAAATCATTTCTAGATCATGAGAATAGAGCTTCAAATGATTACCCATTGTTACAATGTTCGATTGTAACGATTGGTCGTAGAATCCGCTGCGAAGTTGAGACGCGACGTTGTCGATCAGCGCAACAATATCATCAACTGCATACATAAAACGAACAATCGAAATTCAAATTCAATCGTTGAACCCAACTGATAATAATTCCACTTGTTGCTGTGGATCAAGTATGAAAAAAAAAAAAAA
Source organism: Trichogramma pretiosum (assembly GCF_000599845.2). NCBI lineage: Eukaryota > Metazoa > Arthropoda > Insecta > Hymenoptera > Trichogrammatidae > Trichogramma > Trichogramma pretiosum. The sequence continues at coordinate 401,831 of NW_019640787.1, forward strand.
CAAACCAGAGATTCTCGTTTCGGTCGTTGGGCTTCGCTGGCTGATTTTCAGAGGTCGAGGCTTCTCCAGCTTCTTGATCGTTCGTGGTCGGTTAGCCGTGGTTGCCATTGTGAATTGTCTGTAGCGAGAAAATCGACACGTTGTTATTAGAACGCAGAGACGTGCACGAACGCGCATAAAAAAAAAAAGTTGTTCGAAATTCAAAACAAAGGCCCAGCACCGAAGGACATCGGTGGAGAGATAGAGAGACTCGCGAGGGTAAAATCGCTTCGCTTAAAAATCGTAGCGCGCTAACTAATCAGTGTTGCTCGATTGTGTTGTGCTATGTGCGTGCGCGCGTGTGTGTGAGTGCGTCCATAACAATACTCGCGCGGACTGTTTACTTCGGTTTGTAATAACACACGAGTTAAATCACGAGAAATCGTGTCGCACGCCTCTCTCTCTCTCTCTCTCTCGACAAAGGATGAAATACGACTATTTTGGATTCTTAGAAATGGCAATAGACGACGATCATCGACACAATTTGCAATTTACAATACTGTGATCGACATAATTCGGACTCGCGCGCGCGAGAAGAGCATCACATCCAGCACCGGACAATCGGAGTTAATTATCGGACCCAGTATTTTCGTTGTTTCTTACTTTGATTTTCAGAAGTTTTCCGAGCCAATTTTGAAACGACGGCAGACGAATTTTTTTTTCTTATTATGTACACACACTCGCGCCGAGTCAACCAACGAACGAGACAGAGCCAACTCCTGAACGCGGGGCTGATTGATCCACTTTTGTCTCGAAAATGTTCTTTCGAAGCTCAAGAACCACGCGAACGACGGAAATTTCAACTACTCTTTTTAATTGACAAGTATATATACGATGCGAATCGTAAAACCGGCGATGATATATTTACAAACGCGCGCGTGCAGCTACGTGATTCTCGGTCAACGGTAGACGATGAACTGACTCTGTAAGCACCGAGTACAGCTCGGCTATTTAATTCGAAAATATGGTACGCACGCAAAAACAAAGGAGCAGCTCTGGGGCATCTCGTAATAATTTTGTAAACACACGACGAGCTCGGACGAACACGCTGGAGCTCACGCGATAAGACGCGGCGAGCTTAACGCAGGAGTCGTCGTCGTCGTCGTCCGGCGGGATATCGAGATTCGAAAATGTGCGCGCGCTCGCGCGGGGCACTCGAGGCGCCGCGACGTATTACGCACCTGCTGCAGCGGCATCGCAGCGCGCACACTGCAGCTTCCAAAGACGAAAAAAGTCACTATATATATTGTAGAGTGCACGCGCGAGAGATGCTTTCGAGAAAGGGAGAGAAAGAGACGAGAGCTTTCGGAGTTCGGGTTGATGCATCGCGCGTCTCGCTCGACTCGTACTTTTTGCGAGTAAGAGATAGGCACCGTTGAACGAACTGACAATAGAGGAATAATTCCAGTTCTCTGGCTGTTATACGCGCACTACAATCTATCCTTGCGAAGAAGCAAAAAAAAAAAAAAAAGGAAACAAAACAAAACAATGCGAAATTCCATCGCGCGCCTCGGAATGTCCGCACTTATGTAAGGAGTCATTGTACTGTAAATCGAATGAAAAACGAACCGCAGCGGTCTCGGAGCACTGTACAAGAGCGACGGAGCTTCGAAATTGTATATTCTGCACTCGCTGTTAATTAATATATAAGCTCGTATACGACGAGACATTCGTTCATGTTTTACATGTTTATAACATAACGAGAGAGCTCGTCTGCACAAGTCGGTCGAATTATTAAGTAATCGCGCGGGGGCGGCGGCGGCGGCACAGTAAGGCGGACTCGCTTGCGCATGCAATAATAACAAACACGCACACACACAACGCGGCAATTGTGCGCACGTCTGCACCTGCAACAACAGCAGAAAGCAAATGTTAAAGAGTTGCCCCCGCGGCGCGCGACCGATAATCAGCTGCGGCGCAGCAACACGCGCTGCATATACATATATCATCGTGTAATTGTATGTACTTCTTCGAGACTCGCATCGCACGGGCGGCACTCTCGCTCGTATATATAGCCTATAGCATGTCTCCATGTCCAAGAGCATCGGGACTTTCACGCACTTTCGCATAATATCACGACGTGCTGCACTTCGTCTAATGCACGAGCCGCACAGCTCTATGCATTCTCTATGGCAGAGCTACTGTGCGTACGCGCGCGTGTGTGTGTGTGTGCGCGGGGAAACCTTGTATGCCTGCCTGCACAGTCCCCTGATCTCGAAAGCACACAAGTTCGTGCGTGCATCGAGAGAGAGAGAGACGCGCGACAGCTATGCGATCGCCTATATAAAATAAAACACAATGTATGTGTATATCTGCTGCACACCTACGCTCGCTGTGTAGGCTAGCGAGCGAGTATAATATACACAATGATATTTATTGTATGCGATAATGACGACGAGCTTCGACGGTGTCTCATATACTTATAATATGCGCGTTCGCTGCTGCTCGATGAATCACTAATAATGTACAGCTTATTTAGCGAACAAATTTAAAAACTTGGAGCGAAAGGAAAAAAACAAATTATCTCGACAAAGAGAGAGAAAGAGAGAGAGAGAGAGAACTCTCGGCCCGTGTAAATTACTCGGACGTTATTCATAGAACAAAATACACAAGGCAGCAGCACGCTCGCGCGCACCACTTTTTCACTTCGCGCACCAACAAAAACTTCAACTATCACATCACACACGCAGAGCGAGCGACGTGCTACCTATATATACAATATAAATACACACGATGTATGTACCTATAGATATTCACTCGGAGCGCGAACTGCAACACAACGCACATATACACACACGCGCGCGCGCACGTATACACGTATATATTTGTGTATTGGAATTCGGATGTGCACTGTTTTAGAAACGAAAAGCGAGGAGAGCTCTTCATAGAGAGAGGCAGCATCAGCAGAGGAGAAAGAGAAAAGACGATCGCCACTTTCTGCGTGCATTTCCCGTTGAGAGCAGAGAGCTTACATTATGCGTTAATAGTAATCTAATGATATTATGTATGGTTTTTATTTGTACCTTAAATAAGTCGTGTTCGATGTCGCTGCTTCGAAAGCTCGTTTTTTTATATATATATAATTATTTTATTAATATATATATAGTGCTACGTGTAAAAACAATACGTGCGCGACCGAAAAAAAAGCAACAAAAAAGTGACACACACGTATATATATTGTATCGCAGGTCGTTCGTTTTTCGCGAGTCGATGTGCAGAGAGCGAGAGAGAGAGAAAATGAAAATGAAAATGAAAATAGTAGTACAAATGAAAGTGAGAGAGAGAGAGAGTGTCGAAAGAAGAGAGCGTCGAGTAATGTGGTAGCCGCGGAAAAGCCTCGCCTCTTGTGTTTTTTTCGATATATATAATGGCCAAGTTATATTTCAGCAAAAATCAGCCAGCATCCACCACGGGCGCGCGCGCGCTTTATTATATATAAATAATGGCAACGACGGTGGAGCTCTCTCTCTCGGCTCTGCTGCACACACACTGAGAGTCTCGCTCGTCTCGTGCTGTGTACTCTATTAGAACGCGCAACTCTCGCTCTCTCGTCGTCGTCGTCGGCGGCCGAATGCTCGAACTGGGATGCGCGCCGCGCGAATATTATATATGTGTGCCGTGCCGTGCAGTGCTACTGGTGCTGCACACACACACACACACACACACTAGCTCAGCCCCCCGCAGTCGCGCCAATCTTGCAATCTAAAGTAACGCGCGCGTGTGTATGTGGACGTATAAAGTTTGCACTTGCGCTCGTGTGTATACACTTGCGTATGTGCGGCACCCACCTATTTGTTATCGCGTGTGTATTGTGTGTACGCGTGCCGTATATATATGGGTCAGATTCAGAATTTTTCAAATAAACCTGCGGGCGAGGTTCACGGATTTTCCTGAAATTTTGGTATGTTATAGTACATGATAAAAAAGTGCCAAAACCAAAATTTTGGACCCCCTCCCCCCTCCTACCCCCCTCCTCCCCTATAGACGTCCATTTTCTATCTATATTTTTTCTGAAGGCCTGAAGCTATTAAAAAATCTGAAAAAATTCATGAAGGTACTTTTCAACAATCC
>NW_019640787.1:406875-432491 GCF_000599845.2 Trichogramma pretiosum
TTGTTTGGATTGTTGAAAAGTACCTTCATGAATTTTTTCAGATTTTTTAATAGCTTCAGGCCTTCAGAAAAAATATAGATAGAAAATGGACGTCTACAGGGGAGGAGGGGGGTAGGAGGGGGGAGGGGGTCCAAAATTTTGGTTTTGGCACTTTTTTATCATGTACTATAACATACCAAAATTTCAGGAAAATCCGTGAACCTCGCCCGCAGGTTTATTTGAAAAATTCTGAATCTGACCCATATATATAGACTATGCAGCATACATTTACCAGCTGTGGATGTATCGTCAATGGCTCGATGCACTGTTATACGCAGGAGCTTCGTCTTCACCCGAACGACGAGTTCAAAAATGCAGGCGTAGCGCGCGCACACACGCGCGCAAAGCTTGCAGCCTGCTTGCAGTTGCATATATATACGTATATATATGTGGAAGGATAAACAGTCTCTAGTTTTTGAAGACAGTTTTGGAAAGAAAGAACAAAAGGACGGAAAATCATAGTTTGTTGGACGTTTCGCACATAGGAATGAAAATAAGTAGATCAGATGCAGAGCCTGATGTACGACCGCGAACACATTGAGATCCGCGTGTCATAATTCGCGTTGTAGCGATCGTTGGTGCTTTTCGAACGTTCAAAAACTATCGGACGGTTTGCCACCACCTCTTTTCTGCTCGCGCGTGTGCCATTGCCCCGCGAGTAAATGAGCGTGTGTGCTAGCTATATACAGCGACGAGCGGCCGGACTTTATTTATATTGGCCGCACTCGCAACCGTTGTACTTTATAGTTGGTTTTTCTCGACTCCCGTATATTAATGCACACGAGCAGCGTACTAGGTACGCACAACGCGCGTCGAGCGCTCGAAGCACCTCACTCACTTAGCTCGTTGTATTTTTTTTTCTCTGCCCCCGAGTTGAATGGCTAAATAAATATCGTTCTGAAACGAGTATTTTTAAAAATCTGCGGTGCATGAAAATTCGTTACTCTTTTCGTTGATACGAAAATGTCAACCGATTTTTCATCTTCACGTTGCGCAGCGTCGAAAAATTAGCGTACTTTTTTTCTGTACGGTTTGCCATTACGGACGGCTCGGAATAACGGTTAAAAAATCGAACAGCATTGGCTGTATGCACCAATCGAAAGACATAATAAAACCCGAAGAAAAGTTCATTGATCTTGAGGCTAAGGCTAGTGTGTGTTTCTGCAATGTTGAGTTCGTCAATGTTTCCTTTTTAATCGAAAGGGCTTCATATAGGTTTCCCATTATTTATCACTTGTTATTATAAATTAATATTGAAAAAAAAATTATTATAAGCTGATGATGTTTTTCATTGTCGATGCTTTGTTAGTTGCATTTTTTCAAAAGTACCATGAAATTATCTCAAACGTAGATCCGTTCGATCTGCGTTTGAGATTTTTGCACATTTACACGAGACATTGTCCCTCTTCCCCGATGATTCATCGATAAAAGTACATAACATCGCGCAGCACGAAACTTTTCAAAATGATCATAATGCTTTCAGTCCTCGAAAATTAAAATAATAAAAACCATTTCTAAGTTCACGTGACTAATACTTAGTTCAATAGGGTGATCGGTAACAAGACAATTCGCCTTACCTTAACTTTAATCATTTTTTTGAAAAATTTATACCGTTAAATAGAATCAAATAATTCTTTACGCGACCCTAAGGCTTTTTTAACTTAGGCGCCCAAGAGTAAAACCTTTCTGAGGTCTCATTATGGCGTAATTAACTTATACAACTATTTTGACTTTGCCACTAGCAAATTTGCAGTCGTACAGGTACTCACCACCTAGCGGTGAAGTCCGTCTTTAAGTACGATCGAATTTTCATACATTTTTTCATCAATAATACCTTTCAGACGCGCTTCACGTGCATCAATTTTTTAAGCGTGTTTAAAAATTTGGGTTGTTTTATATTAAGCAAAAGTTGCTATTTTGATAGCAGATGTCACTTCATTCCAATTTGACTCGAGTCAAAAGTAACTTGACCGATCAGAAGCCGTTTGAAGTGGTTTCACTTCTCGGTCCATCACTGGGATTTGGTAAGAATCATTCGATTCTTGTCGAATTTTTTAACAGTATACTCGTTCGAGAGGTTATTGCATTTGCTAACACCAGATATTTCTAGCATTTTTTTTTTAATTTTATGCTTAATTTCTATGCCCGAGCAAAAGTGAAAAATTTTTTTCTCAAGTGATCGAGTACTTAGCAGGTTTACTCTATATAAACCAGGACGAAATCGATAAAATTTCGTGCATTAATTTTTTGAATTTCGAATGGTGTGCCAATGATTTTTTTTTCTAATTAAATCCACAGCTGTCTATTAAAATTATGGCAGAGCTGCGAGATCAGGAGTTATCGGTGTTACCGCAACTCTCGGTGTTATCTGGCTCTTCGGTGAATACGCGGGGCACTTGCGAAGTCATTCGGGCGCGATCGCCAGACGAGTAACTCATACGTGTACTTGTCTTAATCTCGCGAGACGAAGTGAAGCTCTCGATCGCTGCCTGATTGTTCCTCAATTGTTGTCTCTTGCATTGTGTATTTTTCGCAGTGACCAAGCGGCGTTCGGCTGCACCCGGTACGGAGATCGAGGAGCAGCTGATGAGCAGCATCGATAAACACCGTACCGGGTTCAGCCGCGTCGACGACAGGAATTGGGTCGGAAAAAGTTTGTTCTACGTCGCCGATAAATTTCCATCGGCAAAGCACGATGGAGGTTTCAAGAACCGCCCTCAACTCGTGTATACATGCCGAATGTGTTCATTGGAACGGACATCGTCTCGGCGTGTGTGCGTCTTTTGGACTTTAACCTCTTCGTGGCTTCGACCGGACAGCGAGGTGTTTTTTTGGCTTACTTCAAGTTCGATGGGAGCTGGATGCGGATGGCGATAATGTAACTTCCTCATTCCGAGAGATCCCGAGCGAGGATTCGCGCTGTACTAAGTGTCGGAGAGTAAAGCGAGATTGTCGGTGTTGTCGTTGATTCGAGGATCGAAAGCTGCCGGTCATTTGTTCATCGAAACGACGTGACTTTGATCGATAAACATGGTAAGCAGCTTGACCAATCTGAAATTCGAATCAATTCGCCCTACTCAACAAAATTATCGTGAACAAAAATTTTCATCGAAATTTTGTCAATTCTCAAATGCTTCTATCTTCGTCTATTTTGATCGTATCGAGATGAATCTTTTTCGATTTCGTGAAAATTTCGTCCTCTTTAAATCCATATGAATGGGTTCGAGTCAATATCGAGTCGATATCGAGAAAAAATCTTTAAAGACGAGGATTATAGTTCTTTTTTTGTACGTGATCGTTCCAGGTGTCTCATTATTGCTGGCTCGAACAATACAACAAGCTCGTGATTTATTGTAATGAATAGGACCTTGATGCGATGAACAAAAATATACGCATAAATCGTCGATATGTTACACGAAAAAAAATTTTAACACACTTTATTGTGCGTCTACTTTCATCTTTTTATACATGACGAAAAAACTCGGTCGTACCCAAAAAGCTCAAGAAAGCTTCATTTTTCTCAATGTCGATCTCGTCGATGTATTACACGAATAAAAAATTGATCGTGTACCAGTACCACAGTAATTTTTTTCATCGAAATCTAACGTACACCACCGCAAAGTACTTTTTTAACGATTAATTTGGAGAAAAAAAAATCGTTGAAATCTCTGTTCGTTATTACTCATATAAGTATATTCCTCGTGATTTCAGAGAATTTTCCTCCGTCGTCTCCGTTCGAGCTTTCGCTGGAGCACGACACGATGGGCTTGTGCTATCTCGCTGGAAGAAGCGTCAACGAGTACGACAGTACGACTTCCGGGGCGATTCGAAACTGGGGAGTGTCGTGGCCGTCGTCGACGGGGACGCCGTACTGGAGATCTGAGTGTGCACAACCCTGGCGCGCGATCGCGGAGTCTCGCTCGCGACGACCCTCGAGAAGGTGGAGGCCGGAGCGTCGCGCGTACAAGATCGGCGCGCGACAGGACAGGATCGTGGGGAGCGGCGTTGAATAGTTAAAAAGAGATCGACGAGTTGTGTGGGTCGACCGAGCGGGCGAGCTCTCGGGCTCGCTAGGCATGCAGATAGCCAAGAGGCAACATTTTATAAATCAATATAATTTTGACATTTTACTCGTGATTCTAGTTGCCCCGTCGTTTCGATCGAAATCGATGCGAACCTTACAATATAATGTAACGAAAGTTTTTCGTACATATTGTAAAAATTTTATTAAATATAGATAAATTTTTTTAATCACGCATTCAAATTTTTCAGTCATTTTTTTAAATTATTTATACTAATAACATAATATTTGTTAAGGTATCATTTTTGTATATAGGACATTTATTACATTAATTCAAATACGCACGTCTTCAAAAAAGCTTATCACGTCAAAAGGAAAAAAATTCTGTTTTTTTTCGCGTATACGCCGCAGTTCTCTCTGCCATACTTGCCAGAGTGAGCGCGAGCTCGCTCGCGGAACGTAATTCTCATTAATCTGCGAGTTTAACCATGTGTCAAAGCACAGTATCGCGCTTCAATGCCAAGTCGCGGCACGCATCTTTTATTTTAAAAACAACCTCCAAAAAATACACTAGAGATCCGTAGATATCGATAGTGTTTGTGAAAAATCAAAGAATTTTAGAGTAGGGCGGTACACTGAGTAACACACTCCAGGGTCGTGTAGACATCAAAACATTTTATTCAGTCAATGAGAAGCCTTCTACATAATTTATGACAATCAATAATTAAAATAAACGAACAATATGGTAAATTATAACAATTTATAACGACTTCAAATGAAATCCCATCATTGGCATCGTAATTATCAAAATTGGCAATAAATGTTCGTGGTGTGCATGTTTTAAAAGAAATTTCATTTTTATATTTATGACTTGGCGAAAATGAAATTTATCCACAAACTTTGAAAATTTTCGACTGTCAAACATTTCTTTTAAATACGTTTACAATGTTTTAGACTGACTAATTTTGACTCGTGAGTAATTAGTAGCATGGCCGTATCGTGTTTCAAAATTCCGTCGAAATTTTTATTTCTCACATCACAATAATGACCTACAGTTGAATAGCCAAATTATAATGTATAAAGTAAGGGCATTATGATACGGCCTACTCATTTTTTACATAAAAATGATTACACCGAAACTTGAGATCTTGTTTGATTATCGGAATAAGAAAACTGAAAAATGTGGTCTCACGACTCTCCGTTTGTTATCAAATGTTTGACACAAGTACATGTAATATTTTCCAGTTTTTTTCAAGTACAAAAGATTTTTAGTTTTGAACATCCATTTCATTATAGCCAGAAGAAATGGAATCGAGATTCATGATGATTAATTTCTATTTGGATTTAAAATTAGCTTTGTTGAGATATGTACTCTTTCACAGTTGTTATATTTTATTAAACACGAATCAAGGTCGATAATTTTCATGCCTTTTTCAAATACATCGATTCAAAAGTATGAAAACGAAAGTATCTATCTCGTTGAACATTAGATTAAGACTCATCACCCAAGCACCTCTTAATAAAATCATTTTTAATTTAAGTTGTTTGAAACCCTGTCTTTTATAAAAGTTGATTTAGACTCATAGATTTCTCTTGAGAGAGTATATAGTGCGTACATTGAATTTCATTAGTCACCAGCATCCAAATTTGAAGTGAAATGTCAGATAAATACGTACATCCAAACAAACAAATCATTCTCTTTGTTTACAAAACGAAAAAGTCTCTCGTCTTCAGTGCAGCTCTTTATTTTTTGTTTAAAAAACACGTCGGTTTATTTTGATATCCTATTACGTTTAAATAGAGGTAAAAAATGCATTTGCTTTCAACAGTTAATGTCAAATCATTTTTTGACATCTATCATTTCATCTTCTTCATTGGAACTACGAGTCTTGCTGAAGACATTAGGCTTGCCAGCACTAATAATTAATGCCCAGCAATTGTGCTATAATGTTAGTACTATTACTTTTTCTCCTCTTTTTTTGTATTATTTTTTAACTATTATTATTTCAATAGTTATTTATGTAACAAGTGCCCAAAAGGCGTTTTTGGGCACGAGTGTGCGGAAAAAGACACGAGTGCCGGCTACGCCGGCACGAGTGGGTGTTTTTTCCGCACACTGTGCGCAAAAAGCTGGGCACGTGTTGCATACAAAATTTTATGCAATAGGAGACGAAAAATACTTTCATTTAAATGAGGCGTTTTACCGCACACCCGTGTCCAAAATGAGGCATTTTACCGCACACAAGTGTCCAAAAACGCTTTTTGCGCACTAAAAAATGTGCGAAAAAAGACATTTTTCGTCATACTATTGCATAAGAATAATTTATCACATTTTAATCTTCGTCACAGATTCGGATAGAAAGAAGCGCACGCAATGTCGTGCTTCGCCAATCGGCTCAAACAATGAACATCTTTGTAAAAAATATAGCACTATGAATGATCGAGCCGATAAAAAATTGGCGCAAGCATTTTATAATGTACAATTGGCAGGTATTGCGAATTACTTCACTAACACAATCGATGAGTGAAATGTTGCCAAAAATTACGCCGAAAATTTATACGAATCACAATGCTGATTCTAAATTTCAGATCGATTACTGATTTCTGGATTCAGCATTACGGTCCCTGAAAAGCTTAAAGCTTATGCTAGTATCCAGTGCCTGTCAATTTTAGAAATTAATACGAGCCGAAAGTTTTTTGTAAATAATTTTTATACTTTTTTTCACATAGAAGTAACTTTTCCCACTTGACCCCCTTTTTTAAATTCAACATTACGTGCTTTCTTCCTCCTTTAATGAAAGAAAACCAGTTCATAAAACAACTATATAAGAAAATTATTGCATCAATTTTGAATTTCAATTTCTGAACGTTGCATGCATTCAGATTTCAGCTTTAAAATGTTACTCTTTTAGTAACAAAAGGTTTCTTTTGTGGAAAATGAAACTATTGAGCCCAAGCTCAGTGAAAGTTCGAAAAGCCTCAACATTGAATAATGGTTTATAAAAATGAAAATGACTATAATGCTTATTCTAATCTATTATAATTATTCTAGAACAGCGAGAAAATCCTAAGACATATGATTAAGTTATAAGTTTTTTTATGCATTAATCGGAAAAATTTTAATAGTCCCAAAGGTTAGTGGAGTTTTTTTTTTACTTTCGACGTAGCCTAAACGATTTTGCTTTGAGATGTCTTGTGATTTTTACGCATTGTAACAATTCAGGAAGTGCCGTTGATCATCAACACTACTTAAAATATTTTAAGAATTTTAAAATTCAATCATGACTTTTCACGACCGACGATTATTTGGCTAGCAATATTTTTCCATTTTTAGAAAGCCACTATCTCTTCAATTATTTCATCATATTCTCATTAAATTCGATTGTATGATCAGTGTTGCCAGACCAAGTATTTTTTTTTTAAATAATAAAACAATTTATTTTTATAAAAACTAAATTACAATAATTTATACAATAATATTATCAAATAAACGAAACAAAATAAATAATATTTTTAGTTTACGGTTGGTAAATACTAAGAAATAAATACTATACATGCTTAGAAGATTTACTTTTAGAGCCGTACAACTGAAACTAGACTCAAAAAAGATAAAACTACCGGTCAACACTGATTCTCACTTTTTTAAATAACAAAAAATGAGTACTGTGTAATTACATTCTAGTGCAGTTTAGTTTATAAAAAGTGATACTGATAACGTTTTCCAATAACAATGTTAACAAAAATTGTGATAAATATGACTGTTAATGATGATAATAAATTTGATCATTCTCTATGCCATTTTTATTACCATTTTACTAATTTGATCCATTTGATGGTAAGAAATGTGCTCCTGTATTGGTATGTTGCCATGCTATAATTTAATTAGCACAAGGTAGTATTTCAATTGTTATTGGCTTTTTTCTTATCAGGTATCACAAACTTATTTTCGAGACGGCTTGGATTTAATGGTGTCTCTTCTTTTTGAAACCTAAAATTAAAAGAAATAATGTTTAGAGTTATTATCCTCTGTTATTTAATTATAATTTGGTGCACTTACTCTTTTTAGATTTTCCTTTTCCTTTAGCTTTCCTTTTCTTTCCTGAAGGACCACTTCCAAAACTAGTAATTTCAGTTCCAAGTGTTCCAAGTGTAGTCATCTGTCGCTGTCTATGCTTTTCTGCTTTTGTAACTGGTAGACGAGTCATGTAGGTTTCTTCATATTCAATTTTTCTTTTATTTTCACGTCCAAAACTGGACTGTTTTTCACTTATGTCTGCAGAATCTTCAATAGGAGCATCCAAAAACTCTTCTTTCAGTTCTTGCAGTACAGTTCCAGATACTGCTCTTCTTCTAGCTCTTTCTTCAGCTCTGCGTGTTTTATCAGCTGCAGATACATCTCCATCTATTAAAAAAAATATCATACAAAGTAGTAAGCAAAATTGTTGAAAAAAAATTGTTATTGTTTAAATCCTTTTTTATAAATACCATAGTGAACTGCAGCAAGCTTGGGTGGAACATAAATTCCAGATTTCTTAGGCTTGGGGCCTGCTTCCTTTATTTCATCATCACTTTCTGATTCTTCATCAGAGTCATCCAATTTTCCAATAAGAGCATTAGGATTAGGTTTGAAGTTAATGGGATCGTCAGAATCTCTGGTGCCTGTGGCAGCTGTTTTGACGAATTTTTCAATCTGTTTATTGAAATTTTGTTCAATTGGCTTAATTTTTACCAATACTGTTTTTATTTCAATTAAACGATCAATTGATGGATGATCTTCAATTTTTTCTCCGGAGCACTTTCTCAATACAATGTGAGTTAAATTTATAAGGTAAGATAAAAGCATTTGATATTTCATTTCTAAAAAGTTAAGGCCTTTATCTGTTGTGATCTCTCCATTTTTTACTCTCTTGAGCATATTCTCGACTAATGCATTGACTTCTTCAACATTTTTATTCATCTCTCCAAGCAAGCTTAGTGCCTGAGGCAGATCTCGCTGCTCCATCTCATCTATTGCCTGTCAAAATAGAAAACAAAAGTTTTTTATAAAATTTTAGGAATCGAATTTACAACCTTACAACTAAAAATTTAAGTGAAATGATTTTTGACAATTGTAACCTACAAGAAAATTACAATTTAGACCATTCAATGACATCAAATAAGATTCAGAAAAATATTTCGACATATTATAAAGTATACGGGTGTACGCTATATCTATATATCCGTGTATAGACACTCTTAGTAGGGGTGGATCGGCTTTTTTTTATAGGGGTCTGCATGTTTCCCTCGATAAAACCTCGTGCTCGAGGCGATACCGAGTGTCGGCACCTAAAAATTTACTCGACGGACTCTGCGATCTTTCGGAAATGTCATTGAACGGGCCGAAAACCATTGCAGACGCGCAGATTTCGGCCAAAGAACACGAGCGTGCAGAAAAAAAAATGCATTAATCTGCTGCCATCTTTCCTATTTACTAATGGATGTTCTGTAGTAAGAAAAAAAAACAACCAAAAAACTCGCCCGACGCGGATCCCCGCGCCGCCGCGCTTCATTGCTCCCGGCCGACAATGAAACTTAGTGCACTTGTTGTTACTTTACCTGAACCATTTTTGCAGAAGATCACAAAATTTCAATATCACAAACACATCGCGATGAGCTACAATTAAAACAGAATTTAATACCGCACGTGTTCGGTGTTACTGTTACCGAGTCTCGGAGCTCGCAGACGGGAGAGATATACGCTTGCTCGTGGCGCACCCTCTGTATCGTACACCCACACTATAAGTACTGCAGTTGTTGACAGACACACCGCTTTAACGATGAAATTGTGTATTAATTGAAGAGTAATTCGATTTGTAAGACATTGAATAATTTTTAAACGTCAATATTTCCTCGTCATTTTAGCAATAGTGAAAAATGCCCTTCGCGATTGAAAGCAGACAAAATTTCGAATGGCGCGTTATTCAAATGCACTTTTACGATACCTTGTAACTTTCTCTGAACTCTTGATGCATCATTCTTAAATTTTTCATTTTTAAATAAAAACTTGACAAATAATCATCTTAATCGCTTAGTAAATATTTTTTTACAACCCACTATTGTACTTTCATTTGAATAAAAGCAGTCCCTGTACGAGATCGAGAAAAAACGTTTCCATAAAAGAGAATAACAACGTTGCTATACAATCAGATTAGTTCAATCATTTTATTTTAATAAGAATAATCTATCAAGAATCCATAGACAGACGATGTCAAACAATTTCCATCGGGTTAGTCCTGATCCCCTACCCGTTTATAATATCTCGAACTAATCAATACGCGAATTAATAAGTACCTGTATACGAAGCTATATATATGTGTGCGCTACGCGAGGAGCAAATAAAGAAAAACGAGAAATCTACGCGCAAATCAGCGTCACCGAAAAAAAATGTACGTGCTACGTGGGTGATTGTATACCGTAATAAGCGAGAGCGATATTTTTATTATCAGAGCCCAGGATCGTACATATAGCCAGTGTAGCTAAGGCGCGCACGAGGATCCCAGCAGTATGCACATAATAAACTTCTGATATACTTATGTATACATGTGTGGGTATTGTACGTATGTATAGCTGCTAGTATAGGACCGCTTGTGTCATATATACATATGTATATATCTAGGCAGCAAGTGAAAACTAAATAAGTGTCTCATTGGCACTTTCCGAGTTTCGTGTACCATATATCGCGCGTGCTGCACACACACGGCAGTGCACGAGGGTGGCAACTGGTCGAATCAGCGACGCAATTATTTCCCATAAATATATGCATACATATATGTGTACATCATATCGTTTGTTTGTATTCCTGTATTATATATCGCGAGTGCTTGGTTATAATCGATGACTGCGTTTCAGCGATAGAAGCTGTGCAAATAGTAATGATAGAAAGCCTCAAAATGCGACTTTGATCCATCAGACTCGGGAATAGCTTATTGTGATACTCGTTTTATCCTAGTGAAAAAAAAAGGAGTGTCGATATTATAATAAGAAATTGTCAGCGTGGCGCAACTTACATACAAGTAAATACGTCTGACAAAATGGTAAGACATACATTCTGCTGATTTATGCACTCGTTGTGCTATCAACTTTTATGTACCATTGTTATTGGTGCACATTCCAAATTAGCAAGTATATACTATAACGAGTCATTTATTCTTGCAGAATAAACTAAAATGGAAATGGGCTGCTTCGGCCTTGGTATTGCTCTTCATCGAGGTTCAATCATTTTATGTCCCAGGAGTTGCACCTGTAGAATTCAAAAAAGGCCAGAAAATTGATGTGAAAGCTGTCAAAATGACTAGTACTCATACACAACTACCTTATGAATATTATTCACTACCTTTTTGTTTACCAAAAAATGGTACCTTATTTTATAAGTCTGAAAATTTAGGAGAAATTTTAAGAGGGGATAGGTAAGTTTTTCAAATTTTGTATCTTTTAGTAAAAACATAATTTTCATGCTTATTGAAATATTTCAGAATTGTCAATACGCCTTATGAAGTTGCAATGGCACAAGATATATCTTGCAAACTCCTTTGTCATAAACCAACAGAACCAATGACATGGAAAGAAGAATATTCTTCACTGGTCATGGAACGAATTCAACATGCTTACATTGTCCATTTGTAAGATATCTAAAGCTTTTGTTTAAGGGTAAGTGGAAAATACAATCAATATAAAATATTTTTCTTCTGTTAAAGGTTGATTGACAATTTGCCAGCAGCAACTAAAAAAATTAATAATGGAGATACTATTGTATATCCTGGTTATTATTTGGGTGGTATTGATGAGAAAAATAGAGTGTATATTAACAATTATTTGAAACTGAAATTGACCTACCATAAGCATGGAGAGTAAGTTTGTCAAATTGCTAAAATACAAACATGTCAAAATTTGAATTTTCTACATTTTCTCATTACTGCATTATTGTTTTCTAGAAATGAATTTAGAGTAGTTGGTTTTGAAGTAGAAGCTTTGTCAGTTGATTATAACCAAGTAGGCCATGATGGCGGTACTTGTAAAATTCCACCACAAGCTAGTCCACAATATGTCAATCCAAAAGGAACTAAAATTCTATTTTTCTATTCTGTTGAATGGAAAGAATCTGATATTAGTTGGGCTAGTAGATGGGATATTTATCTTGGAATGAATTATGTAGAAATTCATTGGTTTTCTATAATCAACTCAATGGTAGTTATATGTTTCTTGTCTGGTAAGTTAATGCTTTAAATATTATGCACTATATTATTCTTATAGTAAAGTATAAAATATAAAATTATTTTCTAGGAATTATATCTATGATTATGATAAGAACATTAAGAAGAGACATAGCAAGGTACAATGCGGGTGATAGTGATAGTCTTGCAGGATTAGATGAAACTATTGAAGAAACTGGGTGGAAACTTGTCCATGGAGATGTATTTAGACCTCCTACTAACACTCGTCTTTTTGCTGCTGTTATTGGTAGTGGCATTCAAATATTTTTTATGACATTAATGACTATATGTAAGTAGAATAATTTACTGCATTAATAAATATTCTGATAGGAAACTCATTATGATTTGATAAATCTTATAGTTATAGCCATGCTTGGAATGCTTTCACCAGCTAGTAGAGGAGCTCTAGGATCTGGTGTGATTTGTTTTTTCATTATTTATGGACTAGTAGGTGGGTACCTTTCAGCAAGATTATATAAGACAATGCGAGGAAAAGAGTGGAAAAAAGCAGCTTTTCTGGTAAATGTTTTTTTCATACACTATTTTTTCAAATCATTTGAACAGTATTCTCAGCATTTATATGTTTCATGAAATTTACAGACTGCAACTTTATATCCTGGCATAGTATTTGGAACATGTTTTTTCCTTAATTTTTTCATTTGGGGAAAGCACAGTTCAGGTGCAGTTCCTTTTGAAACAATGCTTTCTTTGCTTTACCTTTGGCTTGGTGCTTCGTTACCATTAGTTTATTTGGGTTACTACTTTGGCTATCGTAAACAACCTTATACTCATCCTGTTAGAACTAATCAGATACCAAGACAAATCCCTGACCAATTATGGTACATGAATCCTGCATTGTGGTAAGTTTGAGAGTTCATTCATTTTTTTTACTATTTATTAACTATATCTTAAAAAGAACCTTCTGTTTTTAGTACTCTGATGGCAGGTATATTACCTTTTGGAGCAGTTTTTATTGAATTGTTTTTCATTTTGACTGCATTTTGGGAAAACCAATTTTACTACCTTTTTGGCTTTTTGTTCCTAGTTTTTATCATCTTAGTAATATCTTGTTCTCAAATTTCTATTGTTATGGTTTATTTCCAGTTATGTGGAGAAGTAAGTATCTCAAAAGTCTTTGAAATTGCTTTGATGAATTCACAAATCATTTTAAACAATTTTTTATTTCAGGATTATAGATGGTGGTGGAGAAGTTTCATTGTCAGTGGAGGATCAGCTGTATACTTGCAGGCATATTCAATATTTTATTTCTTAACAAAATTAGAAATAACAGAGCTGGTTCCTACTTTGATGTATTTCGGTTACACAGCCCTGATGGTTATTACATTTTGGTTATTAACTGGAACCATTGGTTTCTATGCTTCCTACATGTTTATTAGAAAAATTTATGCATCAGTTAAAATAGATTAGTTATCCGAAATAACTTTGTTAGACAGTGATACCTCTTTTGCCAAAATGGTATTGATAAATTTCTTTGTTTCCGTCATAACTACTTTTCATTTGATATGATTGCCAGTTAGAATCACAAATTTAATTTATCTCAATAATTTTAAGATCAGAATTACTTATTCATACATATTGTAAGATCAGTAACTTACTTTTTTTTACATTTCGATCTTTGTGAACCAAATTTTCTGCTCTTTAACAATTTAATTAATTAATAATTAAGGTCTTTTTAGGAACACTGATCCTAAGTTAATTAAATGTTTATAAATGTTAAAAATGTAAATTAACTACAAACATGTGTGTACAAATCAAAGTCGAACCATCATTTTTATACCACACCATCAACATAATATGCGACAGCGTGTAAATAAAAAGACATCTCTTAGAATATTTTATAGATATTAAATTGTATAATTTTATACAATTATTAGTATTAGGATTTATAAATAAAGCAAATTATTTCTAACAGTTCAATCAGTATTTTTCATGAAACATTAGATATTTTAAGTTTTTCCGATTACTTTGTTATCAAATTATTAGGGTGATAAATTTTTTGAAAAGGGTCAGTGAAGTAAATCTTCATTATAAATAATTCATTCATCTAAATTGATTATATCGTTTTAAGATTAAACCAACATAAAAAAGTCATTGCTTACAAACTTAAATAATACCTAAGTATGTATGTACATTGTTATCAATACAATTCATAGAGCATACTTGTATGCAAATTCACTTCAGATTGTCTCTTTAATTTAAAAGTAATATTTTGAACACATTTGAAAAAACTACAGATAATTTTATTCAATGAAAATGAAGCATTCTTAAATGAATCCTTTTCATGTTAAGTTTCAACGAAAGTACCAAATATATAATAATACAAATTCCACTGATTATGTAAATACCGATCACAACTGATTCTACAGGCATATAACATTTTGATAGGCTATAATTATTTGGAGTAAAGACACCCTAAAAAGATACAATTGAATCATTATTTTTTGTTACTGTTATTTAATGAAGTATTCAGAACAATAACAAACCAATAAAAAAGCAGGATTATCCTTATTTCTCCAACTGAATGATGACAGAGTCATTTCCAAAATATGTTCTCTATGGATTTTTCTGCAACCATGATGTGTGTGACCGTCAACAACTAAACGAGGATTTAAAATATCTAAAAGCTGTAAAATATTTTATGATTATTACAATGTTTTAGAAGTATAAGCTGAAATAATATTTTTATTTAAATGACCTGATCTGAAGCTTCTTTTGATAAACATTCCCAACGCTCTCGAAATTTGATTGATTTTATTTCTGCTGGTGCTTCATCCAGTTCATCACATAATTGATCAGACTCTCGATACAATGGATAATGCTACACAAAAATTTGTTAAAATACATGTTTTAATATTTAATTTATTTGAAGTTTTAATACTGACCTGTAATAATATTGGTCTACTGTATCTTTTGATAAAATTATTTTTATGGCAGTCATTACCAATACCTTTGGCACACTTTAAATGTTCTATTTCAGAAATTTTTTTTTAATAAACTACTGAAAATTGATATATTTAAATATAATCAGTATAAATATACATACTACTTATTTTATTTACAGCCACTTCTGTTGGTCGACATAAAAAGCATCCGTCTCCTTCCAATGCCATACTGTTTATCATTATAAAATGATTACCTCGTATACTCACTCTTTTAACGCTTGGAGAATTCATACCATTTATGAATCTTTGACTTAGATATGGTGTTATGACTACAATAAAATTTAATGGAAACCTTATATTTGACATGATTATAAGAACAATTTGAAACGTATAAATTAAAAACTATTTTTTACCATAATGGAAACCCATATCATGGTTTCCAGCGACTACATATAAATGAGTATTTTTGGGAACAGAGAACAAAGAATAAAACCTGGCAATATATCCTTCAAATTCATCTGCACTGCACCATTGTCCTTCATCAAACACATCTCCTAAGAAATGATTAGAAAGCATTAATTTTAATTCTTTTCTTTTGAATCCTTAAATCTCACATACCTAGTATGAATACTATATCTGGATTATGAATAGTCATTGCTGTTTGAAAAGCACGATGCATTTGCCATTCTCTGTAAATAATCATCAGTAGAAAAATTATTTTAACAAATAATCAAAATTTAATTAGAAGGATATCATAACGAGAGAATCTTAAAAATTCTACCTTCTTAGTTTGTCAAACCAGTGTCCATTTCTTGAACCTAAAAGGTGAGTATCAGCTAAAAACATAGCATGAACAGGTTTTTCTTCAGCTTTAGTTGAAGGAATAGCAGGGTCAATTTTATTTGGATCTAAAATTGGCCATTTACACTAAACAGTACAGAAAAAATCGTTAAAAAAAATCTTAAACCTTACTTAAGGGTAGTTTCGTAAAGAAATAAAAATTTTAACTGCAACTTACATGTATAAGAACAATGTAATACAACAAGTATTCACATAAGAATAAAGTGGCCCCTATCATACATAAAACCCTTATGAGATGATATTTAGCAGGATATCTAATACTTAACATTTTGAAAACTGATATGTTTGAATCACTGTACAATCAATTTATGATTCTGATATAAAACAATTTTTTTACGAATTTTGAATCACATCATAAAATCTAGCTGTTTTAATGTTGAGCTACATCGTAGATGTTTTAAAATTGACGATTATGACAATTTGGCTCCAACGAAACTTTCGGTGACACTCGCTGTCTGCAGAATCATTTCATTGAATAAACTGAACTCTGGAGCAAAATATCATGATTGTTCTTAATATAATCGACGTTATCTGAGTAAAAATTGTAGCAAATAGGCTCTTCAAGCACACTGACGTTTAAATAAACATTGTTTTATCTATATTGTGACGTTACCTGTCTTTGCTTAGGTATACGCGGCTCGCATCGAACTGTAGACCGACTAAGTCAAGACAGGGTAACAGTATATAATATAAGGTTAGCCGTAATTATATCCCTTTAAATGTGACGCTGCACAGCTGATTTGCGATCCTCATTCAAAGTGTAATGTAACACAAAGCATTAATGGAATTGTTATCGAAATCTTTCTACAATAATTAATGAGTAATTACAAATTTTAACTTATTTCTGATGTATGAAATAAACAACCATAATAAAATTAGGAAAAATGGTATTAAAAAATTTGAAGCGTCGAAATTTCTTCCAACAGATAATGAAAATGTTTATGTTAATACATCATTCGATGCTAAATTGAAATAATTTGTAGTCCAAGATACTTTAGAAAGTCGAATGACACTGCAAAATACGTGAATTCGGAATCAAAAATACGAAACTACAAGTTCAAAAGCTGTCTATCCAAAGCTTTATAAATTTTTTTTCATTCTCTTGATAGGACAAAGCAAAAGTCAGAGTTCGAACGAGAACATCCGAATAAAGTGAAAAATCGAATCGGATCATTGAAAAGCCGAACTCGGAAAGTCGGAACTCGCGGAGTTGAATACACACGCGATAACGAAACCGACGCATGCGCTCCGAATTGTGCTGCGAGCAAATTTTTGCAACCGCACCAATACATATAAACATGCGCTGATGAGAGTCACTGGACTCTAAAACTTGCCGCGACCCGAAATAATAATGATCATATATGAAACGCCGTATGTAGTCAGCAATAGACTTTATAGCGATATATATACCTATATATATAATCGCGCTCATATATGGAGGCTGCTGCTGCTGCTTGGCCACCGCGCGCATCGTCGTGTGCGAATATAATACATAAGAGGCCGCGAAACAGCTCTCGGTACGAGGCAGCAGGCGTATAGTAGTACATATATCACAGCGAGCGTAATCGTCGCGTCTCGAGGCTGCGAGACAGACACACGAAATTTTTTCGCGAAAAAAATACAATCAATCGAGGTAGATAGATAATCATGGCGAGTTCCCGGCTCTGCGGCGCGCTCACGCGTTTTTCACGCAACAATGCCAGCTTCGTCGCCCGAGCAGGTAACGCAATTTTCCATTCGTTTTTCTCCACTCGCGACTATTTTCTCTTTTCTGGCATTGTCGACTGTGCGGAGATCGCGCGAGCACGAGACATATGCCTATTTTTTTCTTCATCTCATCCTGGCCTTAATTCGCGTCTGATTGACAACATGCCGAGTCATGCCTCTCGAGGCAGATCGCGATGCGATCGAGTTTTTTTTTTTTTTTTGGCCAAGATGCTTCATTTGTTATCCCTTGGAAACTATCGAATTGCTTTCGCACTACTGTGCACTTGCAAATCTTTCCAATTTATTGCATTATTTCAAGCTTCGTGACCTTATAATGGCTTTTTATAGCTAATCTGTTGAGTCTCGCAGACTTTGCGAATGCTCGCGATTTTTATCTCTGAATGGTATTTCAACTTTAGACAAAACATGGAAAAAAAAGTAGAAAAATTGAAATTACAGTGGATCCCTAAAACTTCCGACTTGAACTTGACGTTATTAAAAAAATTAGGAAATTCGTGGCAATTTTTGTTTATCAAAATATCTGTCTATTCAGCATTTTTGAAGAATGAGACTGTTACCTAACCCACTCTATATAGATAATTTTAAAATGATCAACTCTTCAAGTTTGTATTTCTGATAAATGTTTCAGCTCTCCATCAGCCATTACGTACTCTGGCTACAGAATCGAAGAATAAACATTTTTCATACAAAGTTGTTGAAGATGTAGCTGTTATTACTTTGGACTCCCCAGGAGTCAAGGTCAGTGCTTAAAATTTCTTGAATATGAATTTATATAAGTCATCAGTAGTCGTACCTGATTATTTCATCACATTTATTTTCATGAATGAATTTATTTACAGATGAACACATTAAATACTGAAGTAATGCAAGAAATCGATACTATTTTAACAAGCATTCATAGCAATCCTTCTGTTAGATCTGCAGTTTTAATCAGTGGAAAAAAGAATTGTTTCATTGCCGGTGCAGATATTTCTATGCTGCAAAGCTGCAAAGATGAACAAAGTGTGTACAAAATATCCAAAGAAGGACAAGAAATTTTGAACAAAATCGAAGCAAGTCCAAAACCCATTGTAGCAGCCATACAAGGAAGTTGCTTAGGAGGCGGTCTTGAAGTAAACACACATTTTTTGATTTAATATTATTGACTTATTAAATTGAATATAAAAAATATTTTTATTCTTCATAGGTTGCATTGGCCTGTCATTACAGGATTGCTGTTAAAGATGACAAGACTGGATTAGGTCTTCCAGAAGTTATGCTTGGCCTTCTACCTGGTGCTGGAGGAACTCAAAGATTACCAAAATTGATTGCTCTACCTAACGCACTAGATATGCCCTTAACTGGTAGAACTGTCAAAGCTGATAAAGCTAAGAAATTCGGTTTGGTTGACCTTTTAGTTAACCGACTTGGACCAGGATTGGCATCAGCAGATGAAAAGTACTGAGATAATTATTATTACTATAATTTTTATTTGATGAAGTATCAATTAAGAATTTTTGTGACTTATAATTTAAAAAATTTACTTACATTTTATTTTCAGTACTCAGCAATATTTGGAATCAACAGCTATAAAAGTTGCAAAAGACATTGCCAATGGAAAAGTGAAAATTGATAGAAGTCCAAAATCTGTTGTAGAGAAAGTGACCAATTATGCATTGTCTATTGAGTTTGTTAAAGATCAAATATTCAAAAAAGCTAAGGCCCAAGTTATGAAACAAACTAATGGCTTATATCCAGCTCCATTGAAGATTCTTGAAGTTATTCGAACAGGATTGGATAAAGGTCGCACAGTTGGAATGGAGGCAGAAGCTAAGGCTTTCAGTGAATTGGCTATGACTCCTCAAAGTAAAGGTCTTATCAGTTTATTCTTTGGGCAAACTCAATGTAAAAAGAATCGATTTGGTGATCCAAAAACACCAGCTAAGTAAGTTTGATCGCATATACTTTTGCAGAATGTAAAAGTATAAAAGTAGTAAAAATTTAATTAAATAATTGTTCTTGAACAGGACTGTCGCAGTTGTGGGTGCTGGTCTCATGGGTGCTGGAATTGCTCATGTCAGTGTTGATAAGGGCTACAATGTCATACTCAAAGACACCAATAGTGCTGGCTTAAATAGAGGTGTTGCTCAAATACAAACTGGATTGAACAATGCTGTTAAGAGAAAACGTATCAGTGGGTAAGGATCGATAGAATACTCTATAGTAATGTAGACTCTGTGAAATTTCATAATCGTTCTGCTTTAGTTTACAAAAAGGAAAATTTATGGCAAATCTAACTCCAACTTTGGCGTATGATCAATTTAAAAATGCTGATCTTGTCATTGAAGCAGTATTTGAGGATATTGGAATTAAACACAAAGTCATTAAAGAAATTGAAGCGAGTACTCCAGAACATTGCATAGTAGCCACCAACACCTCTGCTATTCCCATCACAAAGATTGCAGCTGGTGTGGGCAGACCAGATAAAGTAATATATTTTTATAGTACATATAAATAATATCGTTTAGCAAAACATTTACTAAAACTAATTTTGCCCATTTTAGCTGATTGGAATGCATTACTTCTCTCCTGTTGACAAAATGCAGTTACTGGAAATTATTACCCACAAGGGAACTTCTGAGGAAACAATTAAATCAGCTGTAGATGTCGGTTTAAAACAAGGAAAGGTTGTCATTACCGTAGGTGATGGACCAGGATTTTACACGACAAGAATTTTATCTGCCATGATAACCGAAGGTGTGAGGTTGATGCAGGAAGGAGTAGATCCCTACGATTTAGATAAACTGACGAAAGATTTTGGATTCCCTGTTGGCGCTGCTACATTGTCCGATGAAGTTGGTATCGACGTTGGTTCACACATTAGCGTTGATCTGGTTAAAGCTCTCGGTGACCGTTTCAAAGGCGGCGATCCTAACATCTTAGTTGATATGGTGAAAGCTGGTTTCCTGGGTAAATACACTAGATTCTTACACAAGAAAATCATTCTGTTTTTTGTTTTTACTGAATACATTTGATTCTGATTTAAATTGTTCGTTTTCAGGTCGTAAATCAGGCAAAGGTATTTTCGTATACGAAACTGGCTCAAAACACAGAGATATGAACCCAGGTGCCCTTGATATTATTAAGAAGTACAGTCTTCAACCTCTTGGCAGTACTTCTGACGAAGACAGACAATTGAGAATGGTATCTCGATTTGTCAATGAAGCCGTTTTATGTTTACAAGAAAAAATACTTGCCAATCCTGTAAGTGTGTTTAAGGATTTTAGAGAGATTTTTTTGATGAAACGAAATTTTTTTAACATCCATACTGAAACGTTTTTTTTTTAATGACATTTTTTAATATTCGTGTTCAAATAAATTTTTTGATTGATTTAATGCGTGAGAATATTGTTCGTTATTGGTTTGAATAGTTTTTTCGAGTTTAAGTTCAATTTTGTTAAAAATGTATCAATTATTATTATACAATTTAATCAACCCAGTATGCATAATTACATAAGTAAATTAAACATATTAGTTATAACTAAATGTTAATTTTTCAGTTGGAAGGTGATATTGGTGCAGTATTCGGACTTGGATTCCCACCATTTACTGGAGGACCTTTCCGCTGGGTCGATTACTACGGAGCTCATAAATTAGTTCGCAAAATGGAAGAGTTCATGAACTCTTATGGTGAACCATTCAAGCCATGCGACTTACTTTATGACATGGCAAAGGATCCACAGAAAAAATTCCATCCTCAATAAAAAGGATGTAAATCATGTATTGCTTAAAGATTTTTATATAACTTTTAATGAAGTGCTGCAAAAGTGATGTGTGATTTGGGAGTAGTTATAGATTATGTATGAAAATTGTCTAATAATTGTTACTGCATTTTCTAGTGCATTTTTATACTTTTTCAGAGTCATAACTTACATATTTTTTGACTGTCCTTGTTGAACGTGTGGTAAGCTTTTATCATAAGTATATATATTTTTACATAAGCCTATTTATAAAATAAATGATTTTTCCTCAAGTAATGAAGCGTTTAATACTTCTTCGATAATGATTAAAAATTCTTCCATTTTTACCGTGTAACTCTAAAGCACTGTAACGATGATATGAGAACATTAGTAGATGACTCAATGCGAATCGCTTTGTCCGGAAAACGGAACGATTTGCAATTAATTGGTGTAAAAACGAAGCGCTTTAATGAGCACAAGACCAACCCACGGCAAGAGCTTGATGCAATAAACACCTTTGATTGCATGTCTTCTTCATAGATTCATATGGAAATGAGTTTTCTGCAAATAGCGCAGAGATTTTGCACTGACCTATATTTACTGACCTATAAATCGAATCGATGTTTTTGTTCTGCGGACTGTTTACCTTGATGTAGAATCTTCTTTTGTTGACTCGCCGATTCTTAACTTTACGAGTACCGGTAATTTAGATTTATCGTTTTGAACAAAATAACTTGTAACAATTTTGTTTTAAATTTAATACGCGTTCATATGAATTTACATATATGGCTAAGAAATTTACTTTCGTTAGTATTTTCACGAATTCGATTGCGTGGTGCCAACCAATGAGTGTATTCGTCAACAGCGTTTTCTTGGTAAACAAATTGACTAACGGATTAAGCGGTATTTGTCACTTTCATTGACGAAAAAGCTAAGAATAAGATAAGCTACCTGAGTTTATTCATAAAGAAAGAAAAAATTGCAGTCATTATAACTCGAATGATTCCAAAAATGGATCAAGCGCAAATTCACCATTTATAAAATGAAAACGAAACACGGAAAACGTGAATTAAATGAATTTTCCGCCCTCGATTCCCGTCGCGGTCGTTTCCTCGAAAAGGCGCAGGTTACAGTCTCGATTGATCGCGATCAAGATCAAAGCCCTCGGGGCTGTTTAATCTGCCTCATTGATCTGCACTCGTAATCGAGCGCGTTTAATACTCGCCCGGGTGGGTGTGTACGCGCGCGTAACAGCGAGTAAGTTATTATATAGCTTTGCCGCGCGAGTCTTTTTCATTTCACGCAGCGCGTGGAAAACCACCTTCGTGGGCTCGCGGAGCCCGATCGTAACGCGAGGGAATCGACTCCAAATTCGTCGATTTGTATTGGCAATTGCCAGAATCTTTGCATCATCTAACCGATCGGCTCTCGCGTTATATTATATGTATATGTACGCGCATACCGGTCGAGCTGCTCCAACGCAGGCAACATAATAGCCGCGTTTGAAAAAGGCTAGATCGAGCGCGCGTAAGAGAGCTGGCGCAGGTCGCTGATCGCATATAAACATACGAACCAGTGTTTTTTTTTTTTTTATGTTATTATTATACGCGCGAGCGCGTGGCTGACGCAACGGAGCGGCTTTATTTCGCGAGATGAGAATGCCAAAGAGAGCGCGAGAGAGGAAAGCCGAGGTCCTTTTAACGACTATACGCGCGCGCGATCTATCTCTCGTGCGCTCGGCTGCATGAGACTTTGGCCCCCCTTTGCGCGGGGACCGCATATCGGCGACAACGGCAAGATCGAGCGAGACCCGATCGCGACGCACGATGATCCCTCGTATATATATATATATATAGGCCTCGCGCGCGTTATTGTTTATAATATATGCCCCGACACACGTTTTAATCGTCCGATCCTGTAATTAATCGAGGCAGTCGAGCGCAAATATATTGTCGCTAAGCTAATTATGCTTAATGAGAGTCGTGTCTTACGGCGCTGCATAATAATAGCAGGCACGATCGTTACAGGCGCGAACGCGTAATAGGCCTATATTTATACAGATCGGTATGAATAATCGAGAAGCTCGTCGATCTGACGCGGCTCTTCGCGTTTGAAATATGCAAATATAATACGCCTATTGGAAGGTAGTTGTAAAATCGACGATTCTAGACCTCGGTATTATCGCTCTTAAGCGCCACGCATCATTGGAAAAAATTCAGTTGGGTAATTTTCCATAGTCGAAAAAGCTCCAATTTTAATTAGGGCTTCAGAAACAATGGTTCAATGTGCTACCATAGAACGGTCAAAAGTACGCCATTACGTGTTTTGTTGTCGCACTAGATCTTTTCATTCAACGAAGTTCTACCATCATCCTCAACTCTAAAATTGTCATGAGTTACTACAAAATTCATTGTCCAGCGGGATAAACATGCAACTTTTCTCCTCCGTGACCTGCTCCGAACTCAAAATCGATTTTTCTCGCTCACTACACGCATTATTACCAATATCTTCTAATACTCTGGTACATAGACCGTTTTGCGGGGAATCGACACTTTTTTTGATAAATTTTCTTTTTTTATCGTAAATTATTAATTTATGCAATTTCAATCATCATCCAAAACATTCACTGAAAATCTGAAAGTGTAAAAGTTTCCGTGCAATAATGATAGTTGCGCAGATTACACCTTTTGAAAAATCGTCACTGCAGAAAAAGTATAAGAAGTCCAAGCTAGATTTTTTGGAAATGTAAAATTTCAACTGCACTGGAAAAAGTACCGTCTTCCATGCAAACTTTCAAAGGGCATTAGCTCAACTATTATAAAAAGAAAGCAATTATGAGAGTTTTTACTAATTTTAAAGAAGTGTAGAAAAAATTTTTTAGTTTTCTTCATTAAATTGTTAAATGGGTTTCAAGTTGGCTTTTCCAGCGAAAATGTATTGCTATTATTACTTTGATTTATTATAAATCCAATACCTAACTAAAAAATCACTCCATTCACAGCTCCTAACAAGACATGAGCTGACCGTTTCATCAACACTTGAAGGTAACCGAATAGCCAAAAATGAAACACCGCCGTAAAAGTGAACAAAAGTATAATGATAATTGATGGTACGCGAAGTTCAGGTAAAACACAATTATTTTGGCCCAACTTTTATTGAATAGAAAAACGTCTGTATAAGTACCTGTACATACTTAAAATTGTATCTTTTGTCAATCATTTGTACCCGCCACTGAGGCATCCTTAACCTTTGCGACCTTCATGGACTGTCGCTTGGTGAATAAGCAAAGTCCGTTTAAGTCCAAATTTCTTCTCACATTTATCGCATGCATAATCTTTCCGATCATCGTGTACTATTTTATGGTGATGGAGTAAACTCCATTTGTGTCCAAATTTCTGCCCACAATTGTCACAAATAAAATCTTTACAACCATCATGTACTGCTTTTTGGTGCATGAACAAATTATATTTCATCCCGAATTTCTTTCCGCACTTATCGCATTCGAAATCTTTGCGACCTTCATGGACTATCTTTTGGTGTCTGATCAAATCCGATTTATGTCTAAATTTTTTCTCGCATTTGTCGCATACGAAATTCTTCCTACCTTCAGTGATCATCGTTTGGTGTGAGAGCAAAATCGATTTTTGTCCAAATTTCTTTTCGCGATTGTCACATGTAAAAACTTTGCGACTGTCGTGTACTATTATTTCATGGCAGATCAGACTTGATTTTCGTCCAAATTTTTTCTCGCACTTGTTACATGTGAAATCTTTTCGACCCTCGTGTATTGTCTTTTCATGGATGAGCAAATTCGATCTGTTACCGAATTTCCTCTCGCAATAGTCGCATGCGTAATCTTTGCGGCCTTCGTGGACTGTCCTGTAATGCTGTAACAAATTCGAATTTCGTCCGAATTTTCTTCCGCACTCGTCACATGCGAAATCTTTACGACCTTCATGGATTGTCCTTTGATGCAAAAGTAAAGTACATTTTTGTCCAAATTTCCCCTCGCACTTGTCGCATGCGTAATCTTTGCGACCTTCATGGATTGTCGCTTGGTGAATAAGCAAAGTCTGTTTAAGTCCAAATTGCTTCT